>NC_054700.1:6347900-6402900 GCF_016097555.1 Gigantopelta aegis | reverse complement strand
AGCAGCGAGACGGAGTATAGGTATCGCTATGTCAGGTACGATAGAATCACATGTAGTATTAGATCTATAGGATTTCATATTAAACACCCAGGGGTGATATTAGTTTATAGGCGTGCCAGGCTACATATTTTTGAATCTATCTTAGAGCTACGACATTGTAAAACCGTCGTAAGCTATGATGTCACAACGACGGATGCCATAGCCTACGATGTCGTAGCGCTAAGATATCATCGAAAATCTGGGCCCTGAATCCTATGTTAGGTATGATAAAACTACATGTAGTAGGTCCTGGGGCGTAGCCAGAGACGAAAAAACGCCGAGACAAACCCAGATCTGTGAAATAAATATCAGTGTCATTGGAAAAATAAAATAAATCTGGGGAAATTCCAGACGAGGCAAGCACCTCGTCTGCCTCACGCTGGCTACCCCTCAGACATGGCTTCATCTTATTAACGCCGATTATGAAGCGATTACAATAATATTTAACGTTTGTTTTGAAGCATAGTTTGTGGATAATAAATAAATTATAACATTCGCTGGAATGCCATACGAAATTTATGAAACTCGTTTGGGAATTGTTTTATACTCCTCGTTCTTGCTCGGGGAATAAAATAAATCCCAAAATCATCTATCTATCTGTCCGTTTATCTGTCCGTCTATCTCTCCGTCTACCTGTCCGTCTACCTGTCCGTCTATCTATCTATCTATCTGTCTGTCTGTCTGTCTGTCTGTCTGTCTGTCTGTCTGTCTATCTATCTGTCTCTCTGTCTCTCTATCTCTATTTCTCCCCCTGTCTGTCTGTCTCTCTGTCTCTGTCTCTGTCTCTCTCTCTCTCTCTCTCTCTCTCTCTCTCTCTCTCTCTCTCTCTCTCTCTCTCTCTCTCTCAGCCAAGCAAGTCAATTGATATTACCACAAAATACTTTCGACATGTGCCGTTATAATGATGTGTATCGGCTATTTTGTAATAACAAATCGCACTAATGATTAAATCTAGATTGTAGGGCGTCCTGCCAGTGCAGTTTGTCTGTAGTCTGATCGGCAGATGTGAAGATAATTGCTACATAATCAAAAGGCGACCGGCAGCCCGCCAGCGTTATTAACTTCCCTTGTCTTCACATCATAGTACCGGCCTTGGTGGCGTCGTGGTTAGGCCATCGGTCTACAGGCTGGTAGGTAATGGGTTCGGATCCCAGTCGAGGCATGATATTTTTAATCCAGATGCCGACTCCAAAGGCTCAGTAGGTAGGTGTAACCCACTTGCACCGACCAGTGATCCATAACTGTGCTATCCTGCCTGTGGGAAGCGCAAATAAAAAATCCCTTGCTGATAATTGGAAAGAGTAGCCCATGTAATGGCGACAGCGGGTTTCCTCTCAAAATCTGTGTGGTCCGTAACCATATGTCTGACGCCATATAACCGTAAATAAAATGTGTTAAGTGTGTCGTTAAATAAAATATTTTCAAGTCAGTGGTAATTGATCACCTGTTTTTGAAGTATATTTAAAAAAGCCAATTGCCAATTGATAATTTATGTTATTATTTTATGTTGACACGTTTCTGCAGCGTGTATATGCCCTCAGCTATACAATTACCATAACATTATGTTAGATACCCACCAGCTGTTGATTGATTAATCAATGTGCTGGAGATATCATAAGACACACACAAGTTTTGTTTTTGTAGAGGGATTTCGTTGTGGTATGTAGTCCGCCTGGGGTGTAACAGATCTGAGGTTCACTCCTTCCCTCCCCCACCTCCAGGTGAGTGTGTAAGAATTTTAGCGGAGAGATGAGGTCTAGACAGTGGCGAGTGAAGTTTATAGGGACACACTCTCCCGGAAAATGTATTGAAAAAAAGATGAAACTTTTCTAATGTAGGAGAGGTTTCGACCCCCAAAACCAGCCCCTTCAAAGAAACATTGTATTTGTCTTGCTTTAAACAGTTGTTAATCATAAGCACATAAGTTGAAGTTTGTTTTGTTTACCTACACCACTAGAGAACAATGATTTATTAGCTTTTAAAGTCGCACTCGCTGAAAGCCAGTATGGGTATGCGAACCCACTACCTACCAGCCTAAACTACCGAGCCTGGTTCTTTCATAATTAGCAAACGAATCGGTCATAACACTGCCAGCTGTTATCTAGGCTGACGTGAGACCAAACAGCTGTACGTTGTCTAAGATAAATCCATTCAGCAGTTTTTAACTTCAGCGGGGTCAATTTCTTTTCTTTTTTCTGACATTGTTGTTATCCTCGCGTCAGTTCAATTCGCACAATCGACTTTCCGAAAACATCACTGCATACTATAATAAAACTCCATCGATTTCTCAAGTCACGTGATGATTATCACGCCAGATGCTAGTCTGTTCTCTATATACTGGAAGATGTGTTTCGTCTGTTCACAACATCCTCCTTATTACATAAATTACACAGAAACCATGAACAATGACGAGCTTTTAACAAATTACTAGTTTAAAAAGTATAACGTGCTGACATTGTCATATAGATACTTATATACTTAACGTCTCTGGTAGAAGCGGAAGTACTCTATGCGTTATGGCTACAACAAGCAAAGTGCCGGCAGGTGCCGCAAAACGGTGAGTGTGACAGTTACAGCGCTTTTAAATTTACAAAATGTATGTTTGACAAAAAAGAAAAAAGAGAACCATTTTGCATTGGTACATTTTACTAGTATAATCAGTAATAACAGAAATATTGGTTACATGGTAATAGAAAAGTAGTTATAGTACTACTACTACTACTAGTTGTAGTAGTGGTGGTGGTGGTGGTGATAGTATGAGTATTAGTAGTAGTAGTAGTAGTTGTTGTAGTTGTTGAAGTAGTGGTGGTGGTGGTAGAGGCATGAGTAGTAGTAGTAGTAGTAATTGTTGTAGTTGTAGTAGTAGTACTTGTTGTGGTGGTGGTGGCATGAGTAGTAGTAATTGTTGTAGTAGTTGTAGTAGTAGTAGTAGTTGTAGTAGTAGTAGTAGTAGTAGTTGTAGTAGTAGTAGTAGTAGTAGTAGTACTTGTTGTAGTAGTTGTAGTAGTAGTAGTAGTTGTAGTAGTAGTAGTAGTAGTAGTAGTAGTAGTAGTAGTAGTAGTAGTAGTACTTGTAGTAGTAGTAGTAGTTGTAGTAGTAGTAGTAGTTGTAGTTGTAATACAATTAATACTGCTGCTGCAATTATGTTGGTACTGCTTGTGGTGCTTGTTTTGTTCTTATTTTCGTGCTTATATCCAATTAAGGTGGGCACATCTCAGCTATCTGGGCTGTCTGTCCTGGACAGCGGGTTAGTGATTAGTTGTTGGGAGAAAGAAGACAGTGTGGCCTTATACCTACCCACTGAGTCGTTAAACTCGCTCTGGGTGGGAGCCGGTACCTGGGTGCGAACCCAGTACCTACCAGCCTTAAATCCAATGGCTTAACCACTACACCCCCGAGGTCGGATGGTGGTTGTGGTGCAGGACTTGCTTTTATGTGGTCTCGAGGCCCCACCCCTAGTCTCCATTCCTCCTTGTTCCGCAGCTGTTGGTTCATTATATCCTTTGGGATCGCCCAGTCATACTGATTTAAATGTGCCCGTAGAAATATCACACACTCATGTTCTTAGGTCATCGATGTTCAATACAAAGCAGTCTGAACTAGCGTGACAGCTGTGAAACGAGCACAACGATTCAGGTTACAGATTACAATTCACCTCCATCAGTATTGTAAGGCAGTGGGAGGGGAAAAATACAAGTTAAACGACACCTCGACATGAGAGAGAGAGAGAGAGAGAGAGAGAGAGAGAGAGAGAGAGAGAGAGAGAGAGAGAGAGAGAGAGAGAGAGAGAGAGAGAGAGAGAGAGAGAGAGAGAGAGAGTAATTTTCGCCACATTGGCTACTCGATGAAAAAAACAACAAGTGAATGTTGCCATCCTTGCATTATGAACAGGAACAACATACGCAGGAAATATAAAATGGAATATTAGGTAAATTAATTAATTATTAACTTATTTAATTGCAACGGTCTACCAAAGCTGACATTGTGAATCATGTGACATACATGTAGTATAAGTTACCTTGCATAAAGCAGCCAACTATCTTAACAGACACCTTTATAATAAGAAGAAGCAAATGTTTTATTTAACGACGCACTCAACACATTTTATTTACGGTTATATGGAGTCAGACATATGGTTAAGGACCACACAGATATTATGAGAGGAAACCCGCTGTCGCCACTTCATGGACTACTCTTTTTGATTAGCAGCAATGGATTTTTTATATACACCATAGTACATACTACGGCCTTTGATATACCAGTCGTGGTGCACTGGCTGGAACAAGGAATAGCCCAATGGACCCACTAACGCTTTTATAATACGTCCTCAAGTGACTGCCTACGAAGGATCTGATTCACCTCAATCATTTGTGGAATTGTGGCGGAATTTAGCTCAGTCGGTTGAGCGCTCGTCTGAGGTAATTGCGTCGCATGATCGAACCACCTCAGTGGATGCGTCCAACTGAATGGGTTTTCTCTCTCGTTCCAACCAGTGCACCACAACTGGTCAAATGCCGTGGTCTGTGCTTTCCTCTGTGTGAAAAGGTACATATAAAAGATCCCTTGCTGTATTAGGAAAAAATGTAGCAGGTTTCCTCTGACTACGAGTCAGAATTACCAAACGTTTGATATCCAATAGCCGATGATTAATTAATCAATGTGCTCTAGTGGTGTCGTTAAAAACAAAACAGACTTTTGTGGAATTTGTGTATATGTTCATGGTTAGGTATATGTACAAAACCAAAAGTAGAAGTTAGAATGAAATGTTTATTTAAATTAAGTTGCGTTCACTAATTTATGCTACTTTATCCACAGAGTTCCACCGAAACCCGTGACTCTGAAGCTGCCTACCCTGAATTCCAAGATGGACATTCCCAAACCACACAGCGCCGCCTACAACAGGCGGAACCAAACCACCTTCTCCTGGTACAGCCAGAGTTGTCCTTCGGAGAGCTTCTTGTTCCGCCACAATTCGCCATCTCCTTCTACGCCCTCTAGTGGCGGCCGATCTCCGGCGAAGAGCCCGACCTACACTAAAATCACAGAACAAAAGTTTAAGAAGCAATCACGTCCAATGACTTCCCATGCGTACGACGGCGGTCTGTTTTGTAACTTTACGCCAAGGGCAGACTACTTCGTGATCGACCCAGAATGGGTTTCTGAACATGACACGATTAAAAAATTGTCAAGTGAACGCAAACCAAGGTCAAAGACGTTGCCCGTTCGACGACGTTGTAAAAGTGCACCGCCTCCTAAACATAGGAATCCCATAACGTGGGAATGACGTAAATTAGCTTTTATTAAAAATTAAACCTGCTGTTTAAGCTTTCTTGGTGCTTTCGTGTCCTTGGAAGATGAAATGGCCGTGGGTGATTATAGAAAGGAGATGAGTTGGCTTTTATTCTATATGCAATGGAATACAACCTTTTCGGAGTGGTCAGTCAGAGAAAGTTTCGATTTTTAAAACAAAAATGTCAAGAATCAATTGCATGGCATTGGATCTTGTTCTGTAAAAGAAAGAATTTAAAATTGCTTTAATTTTACAGTGAATACAACTTGTTCTGTGTTTTCAGTCAAAGATAGCTCTGAAGAACCTTACCATTCCATAAATGTGCAAGCAATTTTTAAACGGGACACGATTATGCTGCCGATGTCCTGGTGTGCTGAAGATGTGTCTGTATCCCTTCGTGGTTTGCCAATCACGTTGTTTCTTCCATAAAACGGATTCCTTTTCACCAGCAGTTAAGACTAGCTATTCACAGTCATATTTGTATGTTACGTTCAAGAATTTTTATTTGTGATTTTACTTGGAGACAATTACAAATATGCACAATGCATCTTGTTTTATGCCTTCGCGTGAATGCACAGGGACGACATCGTGTACTAGCAATGGCACACTATGTTGACATTTGTTTCGTTTCGTCGACGCATGTGACTCCAAACAGTTTACTTTGAAGATTATGAAAACAAAAATCGGAATAGACTTGTTAGGAAAGCAGATAAAGGACTATTATAGTGTAGTTGTAACTAGACTAGGTGTATATTAAGACACGTAGTGGAATCCTAGGTACGTAATCCTGCAGTGTAGAACAGTCCATTTACTTACGATTCTTTAGCCTTTAAAGCTTACCGCATTGTGTTAGAACAGTTTCATTACAAAACAAAGCAATTGATTTATAAAACTAGATCAAACAAAAAGCCAAATATAACACCCCCTACCCCACCCACCAAACCAACAAAAAAACAACAACAACCCAACAACACAAACTTAACAACACAAAACAACAAACAAAAACAAACCCTAACAAACAAAACAGATCCCTTAAATCAGTTTAACAGTTCTATTTAAAGATGCTACCTTCGTAGGCGTCAGAAGCGGAGGAGGGGCAAGGTGCGGCACTGTCCTCCCAACTATAAATATAATCCATTACCATCCAGTTAAAATGAATATAGCTGCCCTCATCTAGGTCTATGATTTCAAAGGCCGTGGTATGTGCTGTCATGTTTGTGAAAAGGTGCACACAAAAGATCCCTTTCTAGTAATAGAAAACTGTAGCGGGTTTCCTCTCTAAGAAATTAATGCTTTAAAAAATAAAAATAATTTTGGTTTAGTAAAGCGCAATAACCCTTTCGTCTGCTATAACGATTAGTTGACACCAGTTGCTTCCCTTTTGATGAAATTGAGCACATGTATCCACATCCTATCCATGGCCCCAATTAAATTATTAGTTCAAGACATACATATGTAGCCGGGAGTAAAGAGGGCTAGCTATAGACTAATAATAATAATAATAATAATAATAATAATAATAATAAAGCATGCACGCACATATCAGCACACACGAACACACGGGCATTACAAAAAATGTCCTCAAAGACCCACAAAGGAAATTTGTGAAGTCTAAAAGTTGAAATAAATTTGTTGAACAGTTGATCAAATGTCTATATGTCTATATACATCCTCCACCCCCTAAAACCAAAACAATAACAACAAAAAAAACATCCCAAAACACAAACAAAAAAATCAAACAAAAACAAACAAACAAACATAGCACTTACAATTAGTCAATAGGTTCAATTTACAAATTCTGAAAACGGATACATAACGTGAAGAAACAAAACTAACGGATTGGACCTATCCTTTATTAAAACAACGAACACTTGTTATATCCCTGGTTTATAGGATAAACCTCCGAAATATGTTGGGCTTTTCAATGAAATTTATAAAGGTTAACAATTTAAGAATTAGATTTGTAAGTTTAAAAACATAAATCAAAACGAACGGTTTTCCTGCGCGCGCGCGCGTGTGTGTGGGTACATACCCGGTGTGTATCTCACCTATGTTCTGTTTCTTGCATACATTTATTCGAGCGAAAGTAATCCTTTCCGCGATGTAGTTAATCCCATGATTATTTTCACTGAAACCAGATTCGAAAGTATACTGATGGAAAGAAATAAGGGATCGGATGTTTATGTTATATAATTTGAATTCACTATACAGTTAGAAATGACACAAGAAAACCTGAACTTTAAGTTGTTTTAATGAATATTAATAACGGTTGTGTCCCCCATACACCCGCGCAACTTCAGCACAAAGTCGGGGCATACTTTGAATGAGAGTACGGATGGTAGCTCTTGGGATGTTGTGCCACTCGTCTCGGAGAGCCAAGAACAGTTGATCCACGTTTTGGGGCGCAATGGGGCGTTCACGAACACGACGACCCAAAACATCCCACAAATGTTCTATTGGATTCAGGTCTGGACTTTTTGCTGGCCAGGGTAAAGTTTGGATATTGGCATTTCTTAAGCAGTCCACCGAAACACGGGCTATGTGAGGGCGTGCATTATCATGCTGGAACTCAAAGTTGCGTCCAACCCTGCATGAAAACGGTATCACTACCGACTGCAAAATGTCGTCCCTGTATCGAATACCAGTGACTCTTCCATCAAGCCGTATCAGATCTGTCGTGTTGTCGTAGATTATCCCGCCCCACACCATTACAGAACCACCCCCGTATCTGTCATGTTCTTTAATGGTGCATGCAGTGTATCGCTCATTAAGACGGCGCCAAACACGCAATCTTCCATCAGCATAGTCAAGATTAAAGCGAGACTCATCACTAAACATTGTACAACGCCAATGACGTAGTTGTCGTACCCCATATTGACGCACCCACTGTAACCTCAATCGTTTGTGTTGGGCTGTCATCTTGATTCCAATAACTGGTCGTCGACTTTTTAACCTGGCTTCTTTCAGTCGATTGCGTACTGTTCGGTCGCTGATTCTTAGCCGACATATAGCCCTGAATTCAACATTTATTTTAGACGATGGCTTAAATCTGTCCCGTAAAGCAATCAGGCGAATCTGACGGTCCTGTCGAAGGGTGGTGACTTTACGTTTTCCTCGACCAGCTCGCATTTTCACGTTGCCAGTTTGTCGGTACAGGTTCCATAACCTTGATATCACGCTACTTGACTTCCCAAAAGCAGTTGCAACCTGTCTAAGTGATTTTCCTGACCTAACCATACCCACAGCAGTCCATTTTTGAGCTAAAGTCATGTATTGTCGTACCATTTCAAAACCCTTTCTAACCTGTAATCTCCATACAACAATAACTTATATACCCGAAAGAACATTGTGGAAAAATCGTGGAAACATATTCTGCACGTGCATTACATTACAGGGAGTGAGTTTAGGCTCAATCAATAGCGTTGAAAATGTATGGGAGTTAATGCAAAACGCGCAGTCATGACCCTATTTACTGATAGTAGAAAAACGATCCCTTATTTCTTTCGATCAGTATATTTATTATGTTTATATAGGCCTACATTTGGATCGGGTTCGAACCAGATTGATGTTTTGGTGTGTCTTGGTGTAGTTACTGTGTAACCCTATGTTGTAAATACCGTTATAAAACATTCAGTTTGACACCTGTAATTAAAACCTTTTGGTAGCCGCAAGTGGGATATGTCTATATAAGACTTTCTTACACACCCGTTGGTGAGAACATCATTCGTTATTTGTTGATAACACATACTTGTTTACACATGTACGTGTGTTAACAATTTCAAGACATACCACTGGCTGCTCCTATGTGATGACCAGGTCACCAATGACATACATCCAATGAAAAAACCCCAGCACGATCAAAATCGATTACACTATGACGTATAGTTAACCTGATAATCATTGTCTATGACGCGTAAGTTAGCTACAAGTGCAAAGGCTGTAAATAACGTTTAGTCGAAAACGATGTTAAAACTTGCTTAAAACCTGGTTTTTGAGGATATGTAAGAAACAGAATAATATATTCGTGTCCGTCAGATACCATTTATCTTACAACTCGTTGTTTAAAAACGTATCGAATTCGCTTTCGCTCGTTAGATACATTTTAAAACAACTCGTTGTAAGATACGTGGTAAACAACAACAACTCATGTATTATTCTCTGTGTAATAGCTTAAAGATGGACACGTTATATTTGGTCTACCTCAGTCGTGTTTTAGGCGTGGCGTTGGATTCATATCACGCAAACCTACGTGTGACGGTGTTGACATAAATTCGTTGGATAATATTATAGATAATTAACGTGATAAACTTTACAAGGCTCGATATTCATTTTATAGAATGGGAAGCAATCTTTGCTTCTGATATTTCAATCCAGAAGCAAATAACACAATTTGAGAATCGGCTCTAGACAACTTATTCCGATATAAAACTTTACTCTCATTTTATGTAAATTTTAACTAATGATTTCCTTTTCATCTTTTTGCGATATTTAATTTAATATAATTGTCCTAGTATTGACATAGCTGGCGCTAAATTATATTTCTTAATTCTAATGGTTCTAATGGGAAGCACAATCACCTTCTGAACCTGATTATCAGCAAGCATATTGTGTGTTTTGAGCGGCAATTGCCTCTTGCGCTGTTAATTTCGAGCCCTGTTTTGTCCCTCGATAGTTATAATTTATGTCAGCAATATGATGGATTTCCGTGATACCATATTTATTTTTCTTTCCACCACTCTGGTGCTGGAGTCTCGTAAAGCGAACATTTTTTTCTTCTCCTTCAGTATCCAAACACACGCCTCATCATCAACTCACCCCGTTGAATCATTTCTGATATATAGTACAACTTATGTAACCGACTACCTGTACACACCCTGGGTTTTTTTGTTGTTAAAACGAGTGCTGTTGTCTGTTACACAAAAGCCTCCATTGCATCGTTACTGGATATTTTGTTAATTTTAAAACCTGATGTTTCCAGGAATATTATAAAATTTAATGCAAACTGTTTATAGCACATTGATGGAAACTTAGCTCGAGTGTTCTCTATAGCTGTGGTCTACGGGTAGTACTAAACCAAATAGCATCCGGCTGGGGCAGAGTACTTGATAGAGCAGTTAATACCACAAATCCTGCCATTGGTGATAAATGTGACAATGTTTGTTGTCAAACAAATTACTTTTATCTGGGCAATAAATGAATGCAATATTATTTCATCTAGCATCACTGTGTCAAGTACCCTTATGCTTGAAACATGTAAAACTAAATACTACAGTTGTGTGACAAACTAGGCGTGCTGTAAAACCATTTATGATATCGAAAATGAGCCTAGAAAGGTTCGATTTGGTATAGTACATCTTACACGTAGATCACAAATAGTGTAGACCACAGCTAGTGTAGTCCACAGCTAGTGTAGTCCACAGCTAGTGTAGACCACAGCTAGTGTAGTCCACAGCTAGTGTAGTTCACAGCTAGAAAACACTTGCTCTAATGTAAACTCTGCCTGCTTCTTCTGTATGTTACATTTCGTCAATATCATGTTTAAAATGTGTGTTTGTATGTGTGTGACATGAAATGTACGTTAATGTAAATTGTAATACTGCAGATAATGAAATATAATTGTAATATTGCAGTTAATGAAATATAAATGTGATATCGCAGTTAAACATAACAAAACCGAAGGCAGAGTTGTACCTAGACCAAAATAGGTTAGGGGGAAGCAGTAAATGGGGGGGGGGGGGGGGAGGGGGGTATGAAGCTTACCCCCTCTAGGTAGTGTAA
The DNA here is from genome assembly GCF_016097555.1 of Gigantopelta aegis. NCBI lineage: Eukaryota > Metazoa > Mollusca > Gastropoda > Neomphalida > Peltospiridae > Gigantopelta > Gigantopelta aegis. Next base: position 6,391,793 of record NC_054700.1, on the reverse strand, counting down.
ATTATCTAGAAAAAAATATGCGTTGAAAGAATAATTGTAATATATGCCTTCGCCATTTATAAATGACGGTAAATTAATGGAAATCAAATACACGTATTTTAATATGAAACATCAATACAAAACATGTTTAATATCTATTAAATGACGCGGAAACGTCTTAGAACCTTGCTATGTAATAATACGTGTACTCTGATTTATTTAAAGCTGTTGTTATTGAAGCCTCTTGACAAAATTACGGGTTTCTGGTTACTATACCACCTCCGGTATTACAATTTCGCTGGTGAATACGTCAATCTGATTGAAACCAGGGGTAAGATCAGCGAACCCTTTGCTGCTGACGCTTGCTAGCCACTACAACCGAATAATAATTCCGGAAACCAGTCAAAATGTTTGCAAACGTTTAAACGAATAACGGCTAGCTGAACTTGATTAAGATCTTAACGACAACTATGAGCTGTGTCGCTGTTAGCAGATCTTAACAGATCCAACGTCATCCAGATGACCTTTTATTCGAGTAATCAAAACACCGCTGGTACACGGATTGGAACATAAGCGTACGAGGCAGGGTGTGTGGGGGAGCAACTGCCCCCCCCCCACCCCACCCCCCGGTGCTGGAGAAAATCCTCAAATTTCTGGCAAAAACGATAGATATTTTCGGGCAAAATCAGCTAGCCGGAAACGTTTTCACCAAAGATTTCAATCATTCTAACCACAATATTAGCTGTAATCCATGTAAAAATGCGTTGCGATTCGTATGCAGCCATAAATAACTGTTTGGCGGTAATGTTAATAGAAATAAATGTTATCCAGATTCGGGCATTTTCATTTAGTTCGGGCAAAAATCAGCCTGCCCCCTCCTACACAACTGGGAGCCCGTACGACTATGGATTGTAATGACTGTTCACAGAGACTCGCCTGCACACAAAATGGCGTTGGTTTTGTCGAATATGGTAGTACTAAACCAAATAACATCCGGCTGGGTCAAACTTTTGATAGAGCAGTTACTAACATAAGTCATGCCATTGGTGATAAATGTGACTGTTTCATCTGGGCAAAAAAATATGCAGTTTTAGTTTATCTTGTAGCCGACAACTGTGTCAAGTAGCCTTGCGCGTGAAACATGTATGGGGTACATCTGGTTATATCGAAAATGAGTCTTGAAAGATACCATTTTCTTCAGTTAATACTTTGAGGTAGGAGTTGTAGTACTGATCTTTATGTGTCATAGTTTGGTTGATGTATTGTATATAATGTTTTCAAACACAAACGAAAACATGGTCGCCTATGGGGTTTTATTTGGTGTAGTACAACCATATATACAAGGGAAGACGAATCTCAAAACACTCGATTTCAACCAGATTGATATTTATGTACATGTAATTTTGTCGGTGTTAATTATTTAAATGACATAAGTTTTCCAACGTTTTCGATCAACCATGGTTCGTGCAAATAAAATTTATTTTGCTTTGGTATATAAAATATAAGAAGAATAGTTTTCTGTGTGATTTATTACCCAAGTCTTGAGCATTTATAGCCGATGTATTTCTCGTGCTGGGGTGTCGTTAAACATTCATCCGTTCATTCATTCTACAGCGAGGAATCATCTATACATGTTCCCACAGATAGGGCAGTGATAGCAGGGCCGTACCCTGATCAAAATTCGGGGGGGAGGAGGGGGGCACTACTTTTTATAAACAAATGAAACACTCTACAAATTAAACACTGAGATGTGTATGCTTTTTCTGGAGTAAAAAAGAAGAAGAAAAAAGTGAGATTCTCAAGGGGGTAACTACCCTGCCCCCCGGAGGGTACGGCCCTGGATACCACGACCTTTGATTTACCAATATCGAGGCATTTATTGAGATAGTGAGGGAGGGGTGGGTTAGGAGGGGGTGATGGAGTCCATCGAGCGCGATCGATTCTACAATCTATGGCACACTAGGCATGTACTCTACTTCGAGACATACCTTTCACCACCCCTGAACAACGAATAAAACGTGAATATACGCGCGTGTGTGTGTATATTATATACGTTTCTTTTGTTGTTCAAGGGAGGGACGTAGCCCATCGCTTGATGCGGTCTAGGATCGATCCCCGTCGGTGGGCCCGTTGGGCTATTTCTCATTCCATCCAGTGTACCGCGACTGATATATCCAAGTCTGTGGTATGTGCTATCCTGTCTGTGGGATGATGCATATAAAATATCCCTTGCTACTAATGGAAAAATGTAGCGGGTTTCCTTTGTAAGACTATATATCAAATTACCAAATATTTGACATTTAATAGCTGATGTTCTAGTGATGTCGTTGAACAAAACAAAATATTTGTCTTTTGCATTGATAAAAGATATTAAATTCTGCTAAGGCCTTTAAAGAAAACTATTTCCTCATCCCCGACAGCCCAGCACAAGTTGGTGCTGCAACGAAACCTTTGAGAAAGTCTAGACGAGTATTTATGGTCGACAGCGGCACTCTGGTACTTGTGCTTCTGTAGTGAGCAGACGTACCTCCACACAATTGTAACATTATCTATGGGGTCGACAAGTTAATTTTAGGATGCTGCTCTTCTGCGGTGCACAGTTGTTAACACACACACACACATACAGACAGAAAACCACAGAACCGAAATATTCACCATCAAAGTTGGTCAAGCCTTCAAAGAAGGAGATTCCGGGAAATTGTTCAACACGATAACAGGTGAGACCAGTTTATTTCATGCAAGAATACTTTAGGAATAGTTTGCATCTTTTTGTGGAATGCTATAGTATGTTTCCGGCAAAGATGCCAATAGGATGCTGACATATTTGTACACGATTGTGTTTAGCGTTGTACATGTCAGTCGAAACCCGTGTCATAGCTTTAATTCGAGCCATTATACTAGGCGCGTGTGCAGGGGTAGGGTTCCAGGGGTCGACCCCCGCTCCCCTCTTTGCTCAAGTAATTAAATGACTCGACCCCCCCCCCCCTATAATCTTCCTTCTCCACAGTGACTACAAACCCACCCCTGCTAAAATTCCTGCACACATGGCTGTACACCCTTAAGTATTAATCTTAAATCTCATCGACAAAGCCATTAACACTTCTAAAATCATATCACTGCGCAAGACAATAGTTAAAATTTATTTTGTATAATGACACCACATTGATTTGTTGATAATTTGTACCGTAATTTCATGTCGAACACTTGGTAATTCTGATATCTAAAGGGAAGCTATATTGTTTCATTAGTACAACCGGCCTCGGTTAAGCCATCGGACTACAGGCTGGTAGGTACAGGATTCGCAGCCTGGTATCAGCTTCAACCCAGAGCTAGTTCTTAAGAGCTCAATGGATAGGTGTAAGGCCATTACACCCTTTTCTTTCTTACTTAATTGGATAGAAGCACGAAAATAAGTTGAAATGAAAAGAAATCACAAGGGATCTTTCATATTCACATTCCTCAGACAGGACAGCACATACAACAACCACTGATATACCTGGCGAAAAAACAGAAGAACACAATCAGAGCACTGGTCCATCGAGGTATTCGATCCCCATATCTCATGATCAGGCGAGCGCTCTATCGACTGAGCTAGATCGTATCCACTGCACAATACAAAGCCAAAAGGAAGTTCCGAGAATGTCGTGTCTGCTGTTATAAATCACTGTCTGATGTTTTGGTATTTCCCAGGACAATACATCCTTCCCCCTTTACCTGAAGGATAACTGCTCCCAACTCACTCTCTCTCCCCCTCCCTCCCTCCCTCCCTCCTCTCTCTCTCTCCCTCCCCCCCTCTCCCTCCCCCTCTCTCTCTCTCTCTCTCTCTCTCCTCTCTCTCTCTCTCTCTCTCTCTCTCTCTCTCTCTCTCTCTCTCTCTCTCTCTCTCTGTCTCAAGATTGGTTTTGACAAATGTAAACCTGCACAAGACAGACCTCAATGCATATTTAAACAATTGTTATGTCATGCGCTCCCGAACCACACTCCGAACAATGTATCAGATGTTCACGATAAGTAAGCATATCCTGCCCGACCGGCGTTGGCCATAGTTTACATTTAAATGATAATAATTATGTGCACGCTTTTTAATAAACAGTTGGGGGAAAAATGAAAAGAAGGATGGCTAAAGCTATAGAGATACAACAAGGGGCGAGCACGGATACCCTTATCCCTTAGAGAGAGAGAGAGAGAGAGAGAGAGAGAGAGAGAGAGAGAGAGAGAGAGAGAGAGAGAGAGAGAGAGAGAGAGAGAGAGAGAGAGACAGACAGACAGACAGACAGACAGAGATGACTAGGATTTTAAGTTGGATTATTCTTTGTTTTGAACAGAATGACTGAAACCGATGTCTACAAAGAAAGTAGCAATCGATGGCGAATGGTCGCTATTTTCTTTCTGCTGCTGTCCCTGATGCTGTTGGTGATAATCATATTCATTGTTTTGAGTCATCGCAGCGATGACGTCGCCATAATCACGTGCAGCAAGAAACGATCTAGCATCGTCGTGACGGAGGCTGATTCGCCAGACGTGTTTCACGATCTAACCGCCAAAGAGCTGGAAAACATAAAAACATTTCTGTATGGACTGCCAGACCTTAATATAGCACAGCCTGAACAGGTGGGCATAAACACGACTTACGTGTTCGCTATTGATCTCTTCCTTCCACCCAAATACAGGGTTCTTGACTACCTGGATGGGAATGGTAGAAAACCGCTGAGACAGGCAAAGGTAGTGGTCATCAGAGGTGATGCAAATCCCCCGGTCATCGCCGAATACATTGTCGGACCTCTGCCAAACCCGGAAGTATACGAGCTGCTAGAGTCGTCTGCTAGAAAGAACCCTGTTAACATCGCATTCAGACCATTGGATATCATTGAAGTGATTGCCCTTTACGTGCACGTATTTCGAAAAATAGACGACGAACTGGGGCACATTTTGAACGACAGCTTTGGCGCAACTTTCACACACTGTGGAGACAGGTGTTTGACGTTTTACCCGATATTCGTGACGTCTGTTCTGCAGAACACGATAGCCAGGAGGAACTGGCTTACCACGCTGTATGACGTCGAGTTCCCGACACTGCACCCTGTAGACTTTGCTGTGTTGGTTAACCTCAACACCACGAACCCAGAATTGTTCTTTGTCGAAAAGCTGATATATGCTGGAGACGAATTCAACAACACTGACCACTTCAAATCCGAGTACGAAGCTGGTAATACTAAACGGCTGAAGACGCCCTTTCCCGAGATGTCGCGTGAACTGTTCTCGTCCATGAATATGCGAGGCGATCCGGTCCCAGTACATCCACAGCAGCCTCCTAGACTTGTAGAACCCGACGGTGCACGGTACACCGTTAAGAACAGACACATCGAGTACATGCAATGGCAGGTTGATATCAGGATGTCCATACTCTCGGGGCCACAGATATACGACGTCCGTTTCAACGGAGAAAGGATAGCCTACGAAATTGGTCTACAGGACATAGGCGTGTTCTATTCGGGGCACGACCACATCCAACGGATAGCAAACTACATGGACGGTCTGTCCGCGCTGGGGAGTAAGACCAAGCCTCTCATTCCCGGAGCTGACTGTCCAGAAACGTCCACCTTCATTGGGAACAGCTTCGTCGTGGGTACCACGGCCGGTGTCGGTCAAATGGACAGAGTCTGGTGTGTGTTCGAGCAGAATTCCGGCATGCCTTTAAGACGTCATATGTCGTACGCTGCAGAAGAAGGTTCCTTTTATGGCGGGATGCTTGACAGTGCCTTAGTGATCAGATCCATCATCACTTTCTCGAACTACGATTACGCTATTGACTATACATTCCACCAGAACGGTGCTCTGGTGGTGCAGGCTCTGTCCACGGGATATGTGACGTCCTTCAGGAAGCAGTCGGAACACTCGAGTTATGGATTTGAAATCCACAAGGACATCATTGCCAATCTGCATCACCACATGTTCAACTTCAAGGTGGATTTAGATGTACTGGGAACAGACAACAGGTACGAAACACTGGACTTGTCCACGGAGAGTGTTTCCAACCCGTATTCTGACGATCCTGATTCCAAGTACTGGCAGGTTAAAATGGACACCACTCTCAAACGTAACGAGCTGGACGCAGCATATAAATTTAATTTTAACACACCAAAATATCACCTTTTCCACAATAACAAGAAACGAACAGAAAATGGAGTGAAACGTGCTTACAGGTTAGTTGTTTTTCAGTATATTTTACCTATGATTTCTTTTTGTTTGTTTTGTTAATTGAACAGATCCGTATTGAGGAATTGTTTAAATAGAGTGCAACTAAAAACAAAAACCCACTCGTCAGACGTTCAGTTTACGGTAAATTGATAAACTTTAAAAAAAGAAAGATATATATATATATGGACTTAATTAGGGCAACTGAAGTCTCGGAGGTTTGAGTGTACTTTCCAAAACTAGATCTGGATTTGCCCTAGCTAAAACTGCACTAGTAGTTTGATAACTTTAACTGTAATGGCTGAAATTGTATTTTTTATAATGTTATATTTTATGTCATTCATTGAAATGTTTACAGTATGTAACATCATCTTGTGGAGAGGCATTTATATAGGCTTATTGCCTGTTTGCCGATCCACTGCATTTATTTGAATAAATATTGTTAAAAAATAATAAATAACTTTAACTGCTTAAAAATTTACATTAAATAATTAAGAAATTCTACTTATACGTCGATAAATCAAATTATTCACTTGGCTCAGCATTGTTAGCGAAAGTATGGAATAAAAGCTAACGTTAGTGAGAATAGATTGTATTTTGACATTTAACAATTACTGAATACTGATCTAGAAGGGTTTGATGCTGCAACCCTGCCCCACCACTACTTAACACACAGTAAGCCAACCATTAGTTTTCTACATTCATGTGTGTTTTGGGGTGGGGAAGGGGTGCGTGTGTGCCTAGTTGTAAGGCGCACGCCATCGGTGGCCCATTAGGCTATTTCTCGTTCCAGCCAGTGCACCACCACAACGGCCATGGTATGTGCTATTCTGTCTGTGGGATGGTGGATATAAAAAATCCCTTGCTACTAATGGAAAACATGTAGTAGGCTTCCTCTTAAAGAATATGTGTCAGAATTACCAAATGTTTGACATCCAATAGCCAATGATTGATGGATCAATATGCTATAGTGGAGTCATAAAATGGGGTGGAGGTGTGTGTTTGTGTGTTTGTGCGTGTGCGTGTGCGTGCGCGCACATTAATGATTAATGGAAGGGCAAGAGGAGTTTTATTTAAACCAAGTCTGTTAAAAGCAAATGTTGCAATAGATGCTCCGTGCATCAAGTAATCACAGTGCCTTCAGCATACATGCGATTAATTTTGGAACAGCCCTTATAGTTAAGGTTTTTGTATATTCTTCTGTTTTAAAGAACACAATAATTATTATGTACCATACAGGGTCGTGTTTGACGGAATCTCCAAACAGCTGCTTCCAGAAAACCAAGGCAACGAGCTGGCGGTGTCGTGGTCACGTTACCAGATGGCGGTCACCAAATACAGCAACGATGAGCGGGACAGCAGTTCGCCGTATGCGGCGTTCGACGCCATCTCACCGACCGTCAACTTCTCGTCCTTCCTGGACAACAACGACAACCTCGTCGATGAGGTAAGTCGCCAGACCGCAACACCGACACATCTAGAACCGGCCTCGACGGTGTTGTGGTTTTAAAACATAGGACATAAGGCTGGTAGGTACAGAGTCCGCAGCCCGGTACCGGCTCCCACCAAGAGCGAGTTTTAACGACTCAATGGGTAGGTATAAGACCACTACATCCTCTTCTCTTTCACTAACCATTAACAACTAACCCACTGTCCTAGACAGACAGTCCAGATAGCCGAGGTGTGTGCCCAAGACAACGTGCTTGAACCTTAATTGGATACAAGCACGAAAATAATTTAAAATGAATGAATGACAAATCTAGGTCAACCGATTTTCATTTGAATGATTTTAATAGCACATTAGCATTTTCTTTCATTTTCTATCTCTTTCTCTGTCCTGTCTCTCTGTCTCTCTCTCTTCCAATATATTATATATACTCTTCAAAAGAAGAAACGCAAAACCACATTGTCGTAACATTTGGAGAATTGATTTAATTATTGAATGGTGAGTCCGATAATTACCAAATGTTGCAGGATTGTTCACAATTCACTCTAGTCCATTGTGAGTAAGTGATAGGACACACCACCAAGGTCAAGGTCATCTGGAGTCAATACCGGGTGTGGCCTCCGCGTGTGTTAACAACTGCCTGGCACCGCCTGCCCATTGAAGCAACCAGAGTACGGATGACGTCCCGGGGGATGGTGGCTCACTCGGCCTGCAAGGCTGCTGCCAGCTCGGGCAGGGTCTGGGGCTGTGGTTGTCGCTGTCGGAGGCGTCGGTCCAACTCGTCCCATAGATGCTCAATTGGGTTCAAATCCGGTGATATCGATGGCCAAGGAAGGACATTAATGTTGTTGTTCTGTAGGAAAGCCGTTGTGAGACGTGCTGTGTGAGGCCTGGCGTTGTCATGTTGGAACACTGCGTTGGCGTTGGCCATAACTGGAACGATGTGTGGCCGGAGGATCTGGTCAATGTAGCCCTGTGCATTCAGGTTGCCCTGCACGTGGACCAGGTCAGTTCTGCCAGTGTGTGAGATGGCTGCCCACACCATGACACTACCCCCGCCGAATCTGTCCACTTCCTGCACGCAGTTTGCCGCATAACGTTCACCACGACGCCTATACACGCGACATCTTCCATCATGACGTCGGAGCAGAAATCGGGACTCGTCACTGAACCACACCTGTCTCCATCGCAGTTGAGGCCATTGTCGATGAATCTGGCACCACTGCAGTCGGAGTCGACGGTGTTGTGGTGTTAAGATGACACCTCGAACTGGACGTCTGGCACGAATTCCTACCTCACGTAGGCGGTTCCGTACGGTCTGGTCGGATATCCTGCGCAAACCTGGTATTGCTGCGGCTGTGGAGGTGGCAGTAGTCAATCGTTCCCGAAGGTGGCGTACCCGGATGTAGCGGTCCTGCCCGGGGGTAGTGACCCGTGGTCGACCGGATCTAGGGAGGTCACGTGTTGATCCATGTTGCTGGTAACGGTCCCACAGTCTGGAGATGGTGCTTGGGAACACATGGAATGCCCTGGCAACGGCCGTTCTGGATTCGCCTGCGTCTAGTCGGCCGATGGCATTGTTTCTCTGCGGTTCACTGAGACGTGGCATGTCCTGGATTGTCAACTGTCTGCCAGATACAGAGGCCAGGCAAGCGAACACCCTGCACTTTTATACTGTCGGTGTTCATGTTGCACGTGCAGACAACGCACGTGCAGTGGTGACATGGTTTGCACGTGGCTGCGTTTTTGCGAATATTCACATTTTGGAACTTTATTGTACAGTAGCTGCGTTTTATCGAATGTAACCGTGGGAATGTGTTTGGGACATGCAATGACCTTATATTCACAAAGCATGAACCGGTAGGAAACATAAAATCGGAGTTATAACCCATTTGTACCCTTTTGCGTTTCTTTTTTTGAAGAGTATATTTAGCAATGATTATTTGTACTTCCAAGCTGTTCAGTCACTTTTTTTAAGACGATCCAATAATTATGATGCCAGTACAAAGAAAGGAATGTTTAACATCATGACAACACGTTATGACTTTGCTAAAACCTAAAGTTGTTTACTATCATCGTAAATATAACAAAAAATGTGACAGAAGAAAAACAATATATCTGCTACGCGGGCAAGTTTTATTCATTAGCAGAAACTACAAAGCGATCGTTTTACGCTTTGCAGACAAGAGAGTACATGGCATGGTTACTGACATTGTCATGCATCATGTACCAGAGGTATTTTGCAATCACGAAAATTAATCTTCTCCTTGGGTGTGTAGGATAACGGGCAATCCCATTGTGTTATTCTGTTGCCCCACTCTGTTCATAGATTATTGTTCAGATAAATAATGGATATAAATATATTCCGGCTGCAATGTAGTTTTTCTAACAGGCAAAATACTGGGTCCCAAGTATTTCTTCAAATCAAACATTCAGATTATTTTACTTAGAAAAAACATTCTGGCAAACTCATTTTGTGATATGACATATTGCCTGGCAGATTTCACTCACTCACTCTCTCACACACACACACACACACACACACACACACACACACACACACACACACACACACACACACACACACACACACACACACACACACACACACAGTTTATAACTAGATTTGTTTTTAAGCGCCATAATAAACGAAAATATGAATTGTATGCAAATGTCTTCTTTCATTCCATGCACCAGGACCTGGTTCTGTGGATCTCCCTTGGAATGTATCACATCCCTCGCAGCGAGGATCTGCCAGTGACGTCCACACTTGGTTCTGAGCGGAGGTTCCTTCTGCTGCCCTACAACTACTTCCACCAGTGTCCGTCCACGGCCTCCCGCGACGCCGTCAGGATGGAACTCGTCAACAGATCCGCTCCCCAGGAAGGCGTCCGCCTCGTGCGCTATGGCAACGACAGCACCACGTCCTGTATCGCCCAGTTTAACGAGTGGGTTAACAAGGGTTTCAGGGAGAATCCCGACATGGGCCTTCAAAGCAAACGTGATAGAGGAACCTTTTAGATGACTAAACAGCTAGATATCTCAAAAAATTTCATTTGCTAATCAGTGACATTAAAAAAAAATTAACTGTCTGATCCGATCACAGACATCTCCAATTTATAATTTGCCAAAAAGTGACATTTTAACGGTCTCATCCAATCGCAGACATCTCAAATGTATCATTTGCCAAGGAGTGACATTTTAACTGGCTGACCCTATCATAGATATTTCAAATTTATCATTTAACAAGCAGTGATATTTTAACACTAAGATTCGTCACAGATGTTTCAAATTATAATTTGCCAAGGAGTGACATTTTAACGGTCTGGTCCTGTTTCAAATTTATCATTTGCCAAGGAGTGAAATTTTAACTGTCTGGTCCTGTCTCAAATTTATCATTTGCCAAGGAGTGAAATTTTAACTGTCTGATCCTATCACAGATGTCTCAAATTTATCATTTAGCAAGGAGTGACATTTTAACTGTCTAATCCTATCAGACGTCTCTTATTTATCATTTAACAAGGAGTGACATTTTAACAACAAAGGAATGTTTAATGGCACATCATATTTTTTTTTCATGCCAGTGCTGTGATATGAATTTAATAATAAAAAGTGAAATGTGTTAAAAGCTGAAATCTACAGGATATTGAAATAAGTGTTATTTTTCAGCACTGTAGCTAAAATAGAGTGTACTGTATACAAAAAAGAAGAAAAACATCCATATGAAATCAGATAAAAATCAAGCAGTTATAATTTAATTTAAAATTTGTTTTGTTTAACAACACTACTAGAGCACATTGGTTTTATTAATCACTGGCTATTGTATGTCAAACATTTGGTAAGAGGAAAGCTGCTACATTTTTCCATTAGTAGCAAGGGATCTTTTATATGCACCATCCCACATACCATGGCCTTTGATATACCAGTGGTGCACTGACGAGAACGAGAGATCGATCCTACACTGAATGTGCAACAAGTGAGCCGTTTATCACTGGGTTACATTCCACCAATGTTAAGCAGCTATTGTAATTGTCAAACATATGATCTAAAATGATGGAAGATAACCTTCAGTGCTGTTAAATGATCTATATACTTTCTCAGAAAAGATAACACATACCAGACTTATTCCTTAATCCTCTAGTGATGTCGTTAAACAAAACAAACTTAAGTTTTATTACTCAATACGTATATGTTTGAATGGAGTTAAAATGCTTGTTTTGTTTAACACCACCACTAGAGCACATTGATTTATTAATCATCCGCTGTTGGAAAATAAGAAAAGAAAGACGTTTTATTTAACGACGCACTTAACACATTTTATTTACAGTTATATGGCGTCAGACATATGGTTAAGGACCACAAAGATATTGAGGGAGGAAACCCACTGTCGCCACTTCATGGGCTACTTTTTTCGATTAGCAGCAAAGGATCTTTTATATGCACCATCCCACAGACAGGATAGTACATACCACGGCCTTTGTTACACCAGTTACTGGCTAGAACGAGAAATATCCCAATGGGTCCACCGATGGGGATCGATCCTAGACTGACCACGCATCAAGCAAATGCTTTACCACTGGGCTACGTCCCGCCCCTGCTGTTGGATGGAGATCAAACATTTGATAATTATGACATATTATAGATTTACATCTATACATTTTCCCATTAGCAGCAAGGGATATCAAACATTTGGTAATTATGACATATTATAGATTTACATCTATACATTTTCCCATTAGCAGCAAGGGATATCAAACATTTGGTAATTATGACATATTATAGATTTACATCTATACATTTTTCCATTAGCAGCAAGGGATATCAAACATTTGGTAATTATGACATATTATAGATTTACATCTATACATTTTCCCATTAGCAGCAAGGGATATCAAACATTTGGTAATTATGACATATTATAGATTTACATCTATACATTTTCCCATTAGCAGCAAGGGATATCAAACATTTGGTAATTATGACATATTATAGATTTACATCTATACATTTTTCCATTAGCAGCAAGGGATATCAAACATTTGGTAATTATGACATATTATAGATTTACATCTATACATTTTCCCATTAGCAGCAAGGGATCTTGTATATTCCCTTTCCCAAAGAGAGGCCTTTTGTAGGAACACTGGTTGGGACGGGAAAAACTAAGCAGAGAATAGGTCCACTGTGGGGATTTCATTCGTTGACTCAAGCACCTGAAGTGAGAGCCCTACCTACATGTAGTGAGCTAAATCCACCCTCACCCTGTAAAAAACAGAAAGAAGAAGAAACAAAGTTAGGAAAGGTTTATATGTAAGATAAATGATGCCGTATGTATTGAAGAGTTTCAGACAGGACTGATTATGGATACAAATCTACAACAATTTATCTTACTCTCTGCTACTGATGGGAATCAGATGGAATTTCATCATCGGTTATAATCGGTTGGCACCAACCAATCAACTTTCAATTGCACAATCGGTTAGAATTATACATGTATGAACAAAATAAGGATTTGAATTATAACTGCATGTATAAGCATCATGCACTTATTGTCATATTCACCAAGAGAAGCCCTACAAATCGCTATTTTTACCTTTAATCACTATTTATAACTGCATGTATAAGCATCATGCACTTATTGTCATATTCACCAAGAGAAGCCCTACAAATCGCTATTTTTACCTTTAATCACTATTTATAACTGCATGTATAAGCATCATGCACTTATTGTCATATTCACCAAGAGAAGCCCTACAAATCGCTATTTTTACCTTTAATCACTATTTATAACTGCATGTATAAGCATCATGCACTTATTGTCATATTCACCAAGAGAAACCCTACAAATCGCTATTTTTACCTTTAATCACTATTTATAACTGCATGTATAAGCATCATGCACTTATTGTCATATTCACCAAGAGAAACCCTACAAATCGCTATTTTTACCTTTAATCACTATTTATAACTGCATGTATAAGCATCATGCACTTATTGTCATATTCACCAAGAGAAGCCCTACAAATCGCTATTTTTACCTTTAATCACTATTTATAACTGCATGTATAAGCATCATGCACTTATTGTCATATTCACCAAGAGAAACCCTACAAATCGCTATTTTTACCTTTAATCACTATTTATAACTGCATGTATAAGCATCATGCACTTATTGTCATATTCACCAAGAGAAGCCCTACAAATCGCTATTTTTACCTTTAATCACTATTTATAACTGCGTGTATAAGCATCATGCACTTATTGTCATATTCACCAAGAGAAGCCCTACAAATCGCTATTTTTACCTTTAATCACTATTTATAACTGCATGTATAAGCATCATGCACTTATTGTCATATTCACCAAGAGAAGCCCTACAAATCGCTATTTTTACCTTTAATCACTATTTATAACTGCATGTATAAGCATCATGCACTTATTGTCATATTCACCAAGAGAAGCCCTACAAATCGCTATTTTTACCTTTAATCACTATTTATAACTGCATGTATAAGCATCATGCACTTATTGTCATATTCACCAAGAGAAGCCCTACAAATCGCTATTTTTACCTTTAATCACTATTTATAACTGCATGTATAAGCATCATGCACTTATTGTCATATTCACCAAGAGAAGCCCTACAAATCGCTATTTTTACCTTTAATCACTATTTATAACTGCATGTATAAGCATCATGCACTTATTGTCATATTCACCAAGAGAAGCCCTACAAATCGCTATTTTTACCTTTAATCACTATTTATAACTGCATGTATAAGCATCATGCACTTATTGTCATATTCACCAAGAGAAGCCCTACAAATCGCTATTTTTACCTTTAATCACTATTTATAACTGCATGTATAAGCATCATGCACTTATTGTCATATTCACCAAGAGAAGCCCTACAAATCGCTATTTTTACCTTTAATCACTATTTACTAGCTGCTTTTTTTTTTACACTGGAAATACACTCGATATATTTACATCTTCTTCTTTTCGTTTGCTTGTTGACTACACGTCAAGGCCAGCACGATGAACGATTCTGTTCTCTGTAGATCACTTCTTGTGCCGTACAGCTTCTTCTGGAGAGTTGTTGTAGTTGTCCAGGTAGTCTCTCAGCTGCTGTAGGTTATATATTTACATGAATTCCAGCTTCCAAACTGGAGGAACAATTATAGTTAATATTTCCCACAAAATCGATTACAGGAGTTTATAATTAATCATCACATTGTTAGAGCTAAACCAATCAATTTTCAATTATAATCGATCACTGGAATATCACTAATCTCTGCATATTTGGAAAAAAAAAGTTTTATTTAACGACGCACTCAACATATTTTATTTACGGTTATATGGCGTTAGACATATAGTTAAGGACCACACAGATATTTAGAGAGGAAAACCGCTGTTGCCAATTCATGGGTTACTCTTTTCAATAAGCAGCAAGGGATCTTTTAAATCCCAGACAGGGTAGTACATACCGTGGCCTTTGATATACCAGTCATGGTGCACTGGCTGGAATGAGAAATAGTGTAATGCCAATGGGGCCACCGACGGGGATCGATCTCACACCAACCACATGCTGTACCACTGGGCTACGTCCTACCCCCCTCTGCGTAATTAACCACAACAATGATGAAGTAGGATCATATTTATTTGTCAACAAATTTGCATTGTTAGGTAAACATTTTTATTATTATCTATACAACATGAAAATGCAGACTGTTAACAAGAAACTCTAGAAAGTATGTAATCCAAAATAGCCAAGTACCAAGATTTTTTATTTATTTTTTTACATCGGACCGCGTTAATAATTTAATACATACTTCCTAAAACTTTGTACTAATACTGTATTTTACAAAAAATATTAATTTTTAAAAATCTGTATAATTTTGTTCATTTTATAGTTTTGAAGAATGAGTAAAAAGAAAAATGAAAATGGGACGTTTGTGTTTTGCAGGTGTATGCACATCCATTACACTAATTAAATAATTTTAAAAATCTAATAAAAAGTAAATCTGATTTTTATTTTGGAGACAATATTTTGTACCTATAAGGGTCTCTTTTTGTCCAGCCAGAACATAACCTTTAAGAGAAATCATCTGAAGAATGATCGAATGTGTAGACAAAAAGCTGTGTATATGCTTAGACACTGGCAGTGTTTCTGTCAGAAAGAAATTTTTGGGTATGGCGCTATAAAATTGAATGCAACTACAGTTGACAGAGGTATGTGGCCTCCCCCAGAAATAAAATGGGTTAAGTTTAGGGTTAGGGTTAAGAAAATCATACAGTAATGTTAAGAGTAATTAATTTTGTCAAAAGGTTAACTTAAAAAAAAAAGCAGAAAAATGTTTTGGATAAGGGCGCCATACCCATTTTACCTCTGGCAGAAACACTGACTGGGTCTAGCAATAGGTACTAAATCACACAACTCTGAATCACTGTTTTAGTTTTTTAATTATTTGAGATAAAGATAGTGATGGGACAAAAAGAAGACTGTTATATGAAAATTTAATGGCCTCATTTTGGTTATCCCAGCAAAAATACAGTGTCAGTAAAATCATTCTTAAAAACAATTTTATTTTTAATGTATTAGGTATATAACATTCAAAAGGCAGCTATTTTTGTGACTGGGGTTGGCACACATAAGTAGGTTGATTTTGACAATATATATATATATATATATATATATATATATATATATATATATATATATATATATATATATTAATGTCAAAATCAACCTACTTATGTGTGCCAACCCCAGTCACATACATGTACATGTACATGTAGGTCTACACTGAGACTTGAAAATAAAACAATTGCAAAATCATTTCATCATCTTAAATACTGAATATTCTTTATATAAAACTGTATTTTAAAGATCACAAGAGTATCAGATTTATCTATGCTTATCAAACAGGCAAAAGAATGTCAGTGGTCTTAATTTGATATGGTTATAAAAAGCATTCTAGAAAAAACAACTGGTCACTCTGAAAACCAAATTATCTGTGGTTTTTAATATATAGATATATAATAAGGTTATGACATGCGTTATGGTATAAAGCAGTCATCATAACGTCATATTAATTACATCACATACTTCAGATACTTGCACCCCTCTAAAAGAGTATTCCATGAAAAAAAAAACCCCAGAATGTCAGATGGCGAAAAATCTACATGCTTTTTGTCCTAGGAGATCGAGTGAAGTGGATATATAGGTGACCTGGTTACATTCTAGTAACTGGAATATGTGTCATTGTAATGGTTTTCATGAGTTCTGCCTAGACTAAATGTGGGGACAATCCAACGGTAATTAAAGGTACATGACATATATTTGATATATCCCTAGCGAAGGTTATGATAAATAAAATGACAGCAAATTGGACACACCCCTAGTCTTCTGTTTGGACTTTATTTTTATAAGCATGGGAACTTAGTTTCTTATTTTTATAAGCATGGGAATCTTTGTTATGTTTAACGATACCCATAGAGCACATTGATTTTTAACCATTGCCTCACATTTGGTAATTATGTTTAACGATACCCATAGAGCACATTGATTTATTGATCATTGCCTCACATTTGGTAATTATGTTTAACGATACCCATAGAGCACATTGATTTATTAATCATTGCCTCACATTTGGTAATTATGTTTAACGATACCCATAGAGCACATTGATTTATTAATCATTGCCTCACATTTGGTGATTATGTTTAACGATACCCATAGAGCACATTGATTTATTGATCATTGCCTCACATTTGGTAATTATGACATGTAGTCTTAGAGGAAACCCAGTCTTTGCCAGGAAAGGTGAGCGATCAAACCTGCTCTCCTCCACTCACCTGGAAAGGTGAGCGATCAAACCTGCTCTCCTCCACTCACCTGGAAAGGTGAGCGATCAATCATGCTCTCCTCCACACTCACCAGGAAAGGTGAGCGATCAATCCTGCTCTCCTCCACACTCACCTGGACAGTTTTAGGAGAGCAGCAAATTGATCACCTTGCAAAAAAAAAATGTAATAAATTTTATTTGAGATTTCATGCGATTGCTCACCTAGGACCATTTGAGAGTGATCTCCAGCTTAGATCCAAATATCCCTGGCAAAAATGCACTGCATCGCTTATCCCACATGCATATATGCTATTGTCTATCAGTGGAATTTCACTTACATTGTGTCGATCCTCGTTGGTGGGCCCATTGAGCTATTTCTTGTCCCAGCCGGTGCACCACACCTGGTATATCAAAGGCCGTGGTATGTGCCATCCTGTATGTGGGATGGTACATATAAAAGATCTCTTGCTACTAATGGAAAAATGTAGTGGGTTTCCTCTCTAAGACTATATGTTAGAATTACCAAATGTTTTGACTTCCAATGTGCTCTAGTGGTGTCGTTAACAAAACAAACAAACTATATTAATTATGATCTATGCTAATCAAACTGAATCACTGTTGTTATTTATCTAGATTCCTTAAAACACAGACAATAATTTATTTTTGTGTAAACATTAATCCTATCCATTTTAAAGCTAGTTAAACTCTCAATGGGACATAGGTCTAAGATCTATGACATGACATAGTGGCACCATCAATTTGACTCCATACACATTAAATATGACAGTTCATTTTAATTTTGTTTTTCTTAACTATTGTATTGATAAATGTACTCTTTATTTTTTACTTTTATTATCTTTTTAATATTAACCAAAAATGTTGACAAAAATAAAACATATGGACATGTGAACAGTGCTGTCTGCAAAATATCCAACTGACAATTATTTTGAAAGGAGTGAAGATAATTTACAAATCTGCACTCCGTTCCCCACGATTCGAATGATATCACTTTGGATATCCTTACAGTAATAACAAATTTATCCATAACGCACTCCTTTTTATAATTCAAGAAAACTTTTAATTAAAATGGCTAATAAAAATATCTCACTGAAAAACCCCCAAAAAAACCCAACAAAAAACTCTTTTAAGATACCTGTATTTATTGTGTACACAGCTAAAACAATGGTTTCACAATGCCTTGTCACGACATCAACCTTAAGAGATGATGAACAAATTTAAAGCAGATTAAAAATATTTCTCAAAACGTAACAAGAGGTTGTTCAAATTTGAGATCAATATTTGTACAGGTATAAATATCAAGAGCTGTTCAACAAATGAAAATGGTGGCTGTAACGGGAAAAGACACCAAAATGCATTAGTTTGAATTGTATCAATATACGCTGTTTATATTACCTTCTGTACCACCACCACTAGAGATACAATGATATTGCATAGGTCTTGGCCTCTAAAAATTTGCGAGAATATTGCATAACATGTTTTTTTTCTAGCAAAATATAGGGTACCATTTACACTGAAAAAAAGGTTTAAGGAAAAAGAAAATGGCCTTTGAAAATTGCAAGAATATTGCATAACCTATTTTTTGTTTGTGCAAAATTCAGTGAATCATTAACTGAATTTATTGTTGTGTAAACAGATTCTCCAAGGCCTGCCAAATGCCATGATTTGAATTCAGTACATGTATACATTCTGTTTTTATTACCACTACCACTAGAAGTGCAACGATATGCGTAGATCGCAATATGGACTGTATCAATGCGGACTGTATCACTATACTTAACAGCACTGACATTAGTTATTAGGCAGTGTAAAATATTTGCAGTAACTACAGCTTTTGTACTGTTAAATTACACATTACTTCAAATATCTTGCTTAAAGGTCCTATGTCAAACTACAATATTTTGTTATTATCACATTTATTTGTAATAAATAACTACAAATTAATCAATCCCACGCATAATCTTTTCGTAATTAACTCAAGAATAAGATTTTTTAAGTCTTTTATTGGACGATAAGAGGGGTTTGATAATAATTTATGGCTAAATATAGCATGGTCACCATCTTTGTTTCTTTGTCAGTTGTCTGCAAAGAATTATGGAAAAAACTTAATGTGTTGAATGTGCATGCATAAAACAGTGACGTTACAAGTTAATGCATGTGACACACTCAATATTCGCCCTAAAATACTTTTTTTCTACTAGTAAATGAAATTATTTTATAGGCATATAGCTGAAGGTATAAATTTTGTTTCAAAACAAATATTTTTGGCAGGAACATCCACTATGTCCACTTTGACATAGCACCTTTAAATTATCAATTTTAGCAAATTCAATGTGTTTCTGGTCACACTAATGTGTGTAGCAACTTGGAATTCACTTTATGCAACACTGAAATGGTATGTACCCTGGAAACCAAGGTCAGGAACTTAAACGAATTTATATAGCAGGCATATACCATAAGTATACCGGCCTCGGTGGTATATTGGTTAAACCATCAGACTTGAGACTGTTAAGTACTGGGGTCACTTCCTGGTACCGGCTCCCATCCATTGTTGTGTTTATTAATTCAATGCGTAAGGCCTCTATACCAACTTTTTTTTCACTAGCAACTAATCCACTGTCCTGGATAGACAGTCCGGACAGCTGAGGTATGTGCCCAGAACAGTGTCTTTGAACCTTAATTGGATATAAGCACGAAAATTAAGTATGGATTGTCTGTTATTTCTTTTACGTTCATTGGGATATGGATTAAGCAAAATTATCTACAAACTGTGTGAATGTTTTGACTTCCAATGTGCTCTACAAACTATATTAATTATGATGTATGCGAATCAAACTGAATTACTGTTGTTATTTATTTAGATTCCTTAAAACATAGACAATAATTTATTTTTAGTTCAGTAATTCAATCTGATTCGCATACATCATGAATTAAGTATGGATTGTCTGTTATTTCTATTATGTTCATCGGGATATGGATTAAACAAAATTATCTGCAAACTGTGTCAATCCGCGAAGCTGTTCTCATGTAAATTTGCGGATGTGCTTTTTTTTTTTTTTATACCCATATGAACGTAAACGGAATAGTAGACAAAACTTCTAATTAAATTTCAAACATACTTACTAATAATAACACTAAAAGTTCACATTTTATTTTCAATTTTTTAGTTGTGAAACATAAAAAGCTCAGTAAGACAAGCGCATCAATATAAAGTGAGGTCATCACATATGAGGAATTAACAAACTTGCATTGTTATGGCTGGACCAACGTGATGACACTAAATTTTTATGAATATAACGGAAATTTAATTATAAATAAATAAATGAAAATGAATCCTATGAATTGCGATACAGCTGCCCCTAAGTCGATGCAATGTATTGCCATATCATTACACCTATAACCAGTGCAACCTAGTGATCATTTTATGAACAGTCTTAAGATAAGTCACGTCTACACACACGTCTTGTAAATGAGATATGCATTTTTTTTTAAACCAAGCATTGTGGAATTCATCAAACACAAGATAAATAATTGGCGGGTAAGTGTTTCTATTTGCAAACATTCCCATCAATATCCATCCAATGGATGGTGGGCAGTGTCAGTGCATTATGACGGGCACATGGGAAAATCTAAAAGTATAAAAATCTCCACACACCACACAGTATTGTTTTGTTTTAGTTGAACATTTTTTCAGTATCTGGCAGAATACCGACGGGAAATGAACTAGGTATCTGTGTGGCGTCTTTCACTCATCATACAAAACACTTCTGTGTCACTGCTTCTTATTGTAGTCTTACTTTGATCCTGAAATAGTAAAAACATTTATTAATAACAGCAATAAAGCAATAATACTTCCAAGGCATTAATGTTTTCGTTCTTCCTTGAATTAATTTGATGTTAATTACGAAGGAAGGAAATGTTTTATTTAACGATGTACTCAACACATTTTATTTACGGTTATATGGCATCGGACACACAGAGGAAACGCGCTGTCGCCACTTTATGAGCTACTCTTTTCAATTAGCAGCAAGGGATATTTTATATGCACTATCCCATAGACAGGATAGCACATACCACGGCCATCGATGTACCAATCGTGGTGCATTGGCTGGAACGAGAAATAGCCCAATGGGTCCACTGATGGGGATCGATCCCAAACCTACTGCACATCAAGCGAGTGCTTTACCACTGGCTACATCCCGCTCTTGTTGATTATGAATTCATTTATGCATTTACCTTAGTTTGACACCCAATAGCCGAGGTATTTTGTGTGCTGGGGTGTTGTTAAACATGCATTCATTCATATTTTCATGTCTGTGCTGGACTAACATCACAGATTGACCCTTTTCATCACGTCACAGTAATAGCAGCTCACAGCATCCTGTTATGTCAGCAATGTACGTGAAGTTACATTCTCTGGTTACCATATTATAACATCATGTACAAATATGAAATACAAGCTCAAATGCACTTTTAAAAAACTCATGTGTGTTCGCTATGAACGGAGATCGTCAAAAGTATACGTTCGATTCGTCACCTGTGCCACCATAGCTCTGCAAAGCACAAACGCTAGCATGTTGTCAGTTTAAGTTAACATGTGCGTTTGCCAATTTCAAATTGTAGGGTTCGTCTCAAAAAATTAAAAGAGAAATCTTGCGCTGTATGAAGAACTTTTGGTTGAGGATACCGTACTAGTCTTTAGTTAAAACGGTTTGATCTTGACAATGTATTATCGACAGTCGTACCTTCCTATTTCTGAATTGATATTTTATAAAGTGTTAGTAGAACTTTCAAAGTTTAGTTTGTATACTAGTAACACATTAATTATGTATATATTTTTAAAATAAAATATACTAAAGTAGACGCGTTAAAATTGACAAATTCAAATAAATATTATTTCGTTTGGAAAGAGTAAAGTTGGGGGGAGGGGTTAACGACATCAAAGATAAAGCATATTGATTTAATAATCATCCGACCCCATACAACCGTAAATAAAATGTGTTGAGTGCGTCATTAAATAAAACATGTCCTATCCTTCCTTCCATCTGCTGTTGGATGTCTAACATTTGGTAATTTTGACATATAATCTTAGAGAGGAATCGGGTGCATGTGCAGGGGGAGAGTATTGGAGGTCGAAACCCTCACTTGCCCAAGCTTTAAAAAAATTGAAATGTATTTTTTGGGGAAGCATGGCCCCATATAAACTTCGCTCAACACAGTCTATAATCCCAACCCCGCTGAAATCCCTGCACACGCACCTTGGAAACCCGCTACATTTTTTTTTTAGCAAGGGATCGTTTCAGACAGGATATCACATACCATGGTCTTTTGTATACCCGCCGATGGGGATCGATCCTAGACTGACCGCGCATTTCCAAAAAACATGTTTTTAGGTCTAAGTAATGACTAAAAATAACATATAGTCTTGAAAAATGTTACGTAAATCGAACACAGTACCCTCTTCCTCTACCCCAGAGCGTTACGTAATTAGTAACACCCCCTTACATGTAACGTGTATGCCAACAGCTGGCCACTGTCAAAATTTCAAGGCAAATCTCCCACTCACCGACCCCTGGAAAGGCGTTGTACCATACCTCTATGGATATAAATATGTTTTGGAGATATGAAACGACCTCTCAATCAAGACAGTTAAATTTGTTCAAAAATTGCGAAATCTCACGTGATCTCTTGTTGGGGAATTCTATATTTGTGATAAGCCAATGAAAACCGAGATCGGTACGAGCCCGTCAAAAGTGTCCCACTTTCAAAATACTGGCTTTGTTTTTGACCTGGATAAGCCAGCGTAGTGAAACCAATGCGGAGTGTGGCGTCATATATGCACCAAACGTAATTGGATTTTCTGTTCTATATGCTTAAATAATACAAATATTCCAGGGAATGTAGTTTTAAATTAATATTTATACAAGGATTAACCCTTTCCAGCCTGTGACAGTATAGTGCAATGTTTGTTTTGTTTAACAACACCACTAGAGCACATTGATTTATTAATCATCGGCTGTTGGATGGGTGAATGGGTTAACACAAATGAGGGAACATTTGTTTCATTGTATCTCTGCACAGTGTCAATGGCAGGATTTGAACCTACTGCACTGATTGTCATGGCATTTGACAGCCTGTATCTGTTACCACTCGGCCAACTTGGTCTAAACAGCGAGGAGAAGCTCACTGCTGCCACATGGCTACTCATACCAAAAAGCAGCAAAGGAATCTTTATACACAATGTCCTATAGACAATACATACTATGGTTTCTGGGGACTTCTCAGGATGAAGGGAAAATCCAAGTTCCTCAAGGGGGGATTGATCCTACGACCAATCAAATCTCAGGCCAGTGCTCTACCACTGAGCCACATCCTATTACAGTATAGTAATTTTTTTTAACATCCTTCTACCCAGTCTCCTAATCTGCAAGTCAGCAAAAAAAGAAGAAGAAAAAATACTCTCTTATACACTTATTTTAACGTGCACTCACAATATACAATTTTTATACAAGTAGTTGCATGTAGGACAATCTCTACAAAACATTCTGGATCTATCCTTGAAACAGGACTGTCCATGACACACCAACACTAACCTTGAACAATAAATATTTAAGAAAAAATAATAAGGAAGAAAGGAAAACAGATAGAAAGAAACTAACCTTGGATTAGCTGGCTTTACTCTTCACTGGGCCCATCAACTTTCTCAAACCTCCATACACTAAATAAAAATTCTGCAGAAAAACAAGAAAAGAAACAGTTCAAATTGTAAGTTTAAGTACGAAAAAATGCAAATAAATCTATGATAACTGTGTAATAAATAGTATCTTACTGACATCATGACATGTAAGGAAGAGAGAGAGAGAGAGAGAGAGAGAGAGAGAGAGAGAGAGAGAGAGAGAGAGAGAGAGAGAGAGAGAGAGAGAGAGAGAGAGAGAGAGACAGACAGACAGAGAGATAGACGAGAAAGAGAGAAAAGCTTATTTCACTGGATGGCATGGCTGTGGCTACCATGTCATCACACAGGAGCAGACAATCATGTCTTTAAATTGATAAAACACATGTATTATTGCTGTGTGATATCATGAACAATTATGATGTTCTCACCAACCGGTGTGTAAGAAATTAAAATTATAACCTGGAACCACATATCCAGATAGCATAATACACAGTATTCTGAACAGCAATCATATAAACGCATAGCTGCCAACATTTAAAAACGGGAACGAGTAATCATTTTCGCGTGAATTGTGACCATCGTATAAACCCTTTTGTTGTGTAAAATATCCAGATATTTGTTTATAAATTGTTTTATCGCTGGCCTCAACAATGTCCTGGTGTTTCTTTGTTTTGATGTGCCTTTGGCAATAATTTTTCCTGCCATGGGCAACAGAAAAATCAACACGACATAAAGTGCAAAATGCACTAGTATTACTAACAGAACTGGCCTTCAAAACAGGCCACTCATTGCTGTAGTCCTGTTTATACTTCTGTACTACTTTTGGCTTTTTCTGAGCTTTGCAAAGTTCATATGGCTTTGATCGTTCGCGTTTTTTCGACATCTTGACAAAATGGCGTCGTTTCACAAGCTACGTCTATCCCGAAGTGCGTTGCGCACGCAAAATAACTTCCGTGCGCATTTGCGGCTAGTTGGTCGAGTCCAATTTATGTGATTCATAGGGGTGGTAGGTTATTACAACAAAAAAAACCCAAAACCCCCAGGAAAACGCGGATTTGCCGTAATCTTTCAGATTACAGGCGTAATGGTGTAATAAGAGATGGAAAATCGTAATGATTCCGCATAAATCGTAATGGTTGGCAGCCCTGTAAACATGTTCTCAAAACCAAGATGATTTTATTTTACTTCAATCCGTGGACTCACCTGTGCCATGAGGTAGATGACAGCTAGATACACTGCAATACCGCTGGCGAGGAACAGGTCAAACACAGCGGGCTTCACGCTGCAAAAATAAAATTACCCATCTAAGAACTTTTCACAATCTGACAGGTAGTATTAGCAAAACACAAAAACACATAAGGAAAGTATGTTTGCTTTTACTGTTCTGTCACATTAAAGGAATAAAACTGACATTGGACAAAAAATCTGGAAGGTAGTACAGTAATGTGAAAAGTAAGGGAACAAGAAACGAAACCGGGCTGGCTCACCAAATTTGCCAATTGCAAATTTTAGTTTAGTTTAAAAAACATTAATTTTATTTTGAGATATAAAAAAAAAGAAATGTTTTATGTTACGATGCACTCAACACATTTTATCTACAGTTATATGGCGTCAGACATATGGTTAAGGACCACACAGATATTGAGAGAGGAAAACAGCTGTCGCCACTTCATGGGCTACTCTTTTTGATTAGCAGCAATGGATCTTTTATATGCACCATCCCACACAGGACAGCACATACCACTTGTCGTGCACTGGCTTGAACAAGAAATAGCCCAATGGTCCCACTAACAGGGATCAATCCCGGTCCCACTAACAGGGATCAATCCCAAACCGACCGCGCAACAGGTAAGCACTGGGCTACATCCAACCCCTTGCAAAATTTATAAACAGTTTGGCAAAATAATTTCATGTCATGATATTTTGTTGGAAAATAACTGTAAATGTTTTGCCATTTTCGAAGTTTACCCAAATAATTTCATGTAATATTTCGTAATAATAATTGGTAAAATTTTACTATTTTCGAAGTTTAATAGATAATTTGACAAAATCTAGGCCCGATATGGGATTCTGTGCGTGACTGGTCAAATATCACAGAATATGATCAGTTTCCATTGTACAGATTAGTTATTGGTCTGCCAATCAGAGCATTTTGTATTGTATTCATTCCATTGTCTAAAAGCCACTAAATGAACTGTAAATCAGTCCATTTAAACATTTTGCAGTCTTGTACATTTTAATGACAACTCTATTATTTATGGTACTGGGTATGACAAACTACCGTATTTGACCGGAAATAAGCTCATGTCTTTGAATAAGCCCCCCCTCCGTTTTGATAGCATTTAAGAAATTAGGCCCTCATTCGTAAATAAGCCCACCCCCAACTTCGTCACCTTATAAATAACAAGAAATTGCAAGTTTGCTCAAAGTTCTTTTAAAAGGTCATACCTCCTGCCGATAATTAAACACAAATGTAACATAATATTTTACCACCAGTGAGATTTTGCAGTCTAACAATAACAGTGTGTAACATTGTTTTCAATTTAATGCCTGCAGTATTTCTCTTAAGTATCCAAGCCCAAGTATAAACTAAAAACCAATGTCTATTTTTACCACCACGCTGGGTCCGCAGTTAATGCTAATTAAGCAAATACCTTATTCTGATTGGCTAAGAACAATGACCTTAGATTGACAATTCTTTGTAGTGTAAGCTGGCAGCCTGTGTCAGAAACGTGTGTATAGGCTATTGAGTTTGTTGTTAATTGCTGTTGTTTTAAGTCTTCTCAGCATTAAATTTTGGATGTAAATAAACAGCGCTGGTAAGTAATTGTAACATAGAAGGTGTGTTTCTGATAATTAGATACTAGTGAAAAAACCACAATTTAATTAATAAACAATTATTATTTATTAGTAACAAATGGAACACTAATTAATAGATCATTAGATGTGCTACTGAATGTTTTTTGTTTTCTTTCTAGTTCATTTAAGTATTGTTATTTATTTTAATTATTATTATTTAAAAAATGTTCAACAAAACTGGCCCCTTGTCTGGGAATAAGCCCACCCCATGCCAAGCTCACAATGAGTTGTCTTGGCCCCCTGGGCTTATTTCCGGTCAAATACTGTAATCAGTAATATGTAACAGACAAAATACTTACTTGTAAGACGTCATTGTGTATATAGCTCCATCATAGAACATAAATTCTGGGTCTCTAAAAAAAAAGACAAAAAGAAGAAATGTAAATCTATAAAAATCTAGTGCATGAGGAATGTTACAGAAAAAAAATTGACCCAAAATTGTTCAGTTTCAACCTTCTAGCTACAGAACTTGTAATCAAGAGGACTGTTATATTAAAAAATTACAAACTTAGGATCAATGTAATTTTATTCAAGTATTACAAAATGAAAACTGAATATTACAGCATCCTGTGAGGGGGACTGACCCTATGACCTGTTGTCTCTGCCACTGAGCTACAATACAGCCTGCCTCTATACCAAAGTATCTACAACTCTCATAACGAAACTCCAGCTACCAGCCCCCCCACTATCCACTGAGTCAGGGTTCTGTCCACTCACGGTTCGGCCTGACCTGCACATTAAAGTTCTGACCAGCACTATTGCTGCTGAACACCAATGATAATGCTGAATGTTAACAAGATTCCATGCTTCCGCAAATACCAGACTTTGGATCAGAAACTTGTATAATAAGAATGTGTCCCAAAATATCTACATTAAATAATTTTTATGATTTCAACTTAATCATGACCTCCTCCTCCCCAACAATATTTGGTGACCATTTACAGGGCTTGAACTCGAATTTAACAATTTGATACCTCCAGCAATTTTGAAATGTTTTTGCCATAGGTATAATGCTTCACTGATTGCAATCTTAAATTGGTAACATTTGCAAAAATATAAAAACCAAAAATAGTCCCTTCAACTAACGGCAAAAGTTTTATTTGTCGACAAAAAAATGCCATCGGTGAAGCCCCTGACCAATAGCAAATTATATTGCTACTATGGCGCCATCGTTACGTTCGAGCCCTATGTTTAGCTATGTCAGTTTAATAAATTCATGCACAGGACTTCTAGAATTTTTTGAAAATCCACTAGCCATGGGATCAGTGATTTTTAAAATACTAGCCACAATGAAAAATTCACTAGCCCTACTTTACTTTAGGTTAATACAATTTTACTAAATAATAGTAATAATCAGATGTCACCTAAAGAGGGAGACAGAGCATAAAAACACTAACATTGGGGATTGGGGTGGAGGCAGGATATTCATATTTACAAAATAGAGACTTAACTGCAACATTTGACTTTTTTTTTTCACTAGCCATCTGGCATGGCAGTTGTAGTTATTTACTAGCCCAACATTGAATATCACTAGTCATGGAAGTGGGGCTACCATAATCCAGAAGCTCTGATCATGCATCAAGAAAGATTTCCCATTTAGCACTCCAACAACATATTTACCACATGTTAATTCAATCACTGATAAATGTCTAGGTAGAAAGCCCTGCAGTACCTCTTGTCTGCTTTGAGAGTTGTCTTTTTAACATCCTTCAGATAGTGCGACATCGACTCTTCCAGAGTAGCCAGGATCGGACTGGTTTTTGGTAACAGAGAAGCTGCCATCGACTGATTTGTCAAAAACTCGAGCCATGCTGTCTGAGAGGACTCAATTATTTCCTTTCCAAATAACAAATAAATAAATAAAACAGACAGACAGAGACAGAGAGAGATAGATAGATAAAAGTTGAATCTAACAGACTGATTTTCTAATAAATCCACCAAAATATAATTTCCAGAACAAGAACAATTACAAAAACAAATTAATTAGAAATTGTTAAGCTGAAAACAATAACTTTGGTCACATCCAGTTTTGATGGTCAGACCTCAATATTTACATGTAGATGTCATGCAAATAATACAACCAGACTGAGCTGGACCACGGATATTATGCCACCTGGGGTAAAGTTTGTTTTGTTTAATGACACTGCTAAAGCACATTCATTAATTAATCATCGGCTACTGGACGTCAAACATTTGGTAATTCTGACTCATCAGAGGAAACCCGCTACATTTTTTCATTTGTAGCAAGGGATCTTTTATATGCACCATCCCACAGACAGAAAAGCACATTCCATGGCCTTTGACCAGTTATGATGCACTGGTTGGAATGAGAAAAAACCCAATCAGTTGAAAGGCTCCACTGAGGTGGTTCAATCCTAAGATGCAAGCACCTCAGGCGACCACTCAACCTACTGAGCTAAATTTAGTTTAGCCTTGAATATGTGTATAATACTGTTTATGTAAAATTCATTGATAGATGTGTGGCGTAGAAATGCAAAGTTACATTGATAAATAGCTAAATGAAAGCGACCACAATATGACGTCTTTTTCACACCAGTCTTTAATCTGTGCATTTTTGTGTCTTGTTTAGTTATTTTGGAAGTCTTTATGTGCTATTTTTTCCCTTGATGTATGGTGTAAAAAATAAAACACTATACTTGTTCCTGTGTGTTTTTAATTGTATATCACTCAGTTTTGCTCATGATATATAATTAAAAACAGACTCATTGTAATATAAGCGGTCTCACATGGGGTATTTGTTTAGTATTCTATATGTATCAATATGGTAATATCTTAAATGGCTCCATAATCTACGTTAGGGGAGAAATTCATCACTCCCCGTAACTGTTTTTCAAGTCGAGGTCGGCTTGCTATGATGAAACTGAATACTCCAAGAACCCTGTTTTAAATACTGACCAGACCCTCTGTGAAAAGCTTGAATGTGCCTTGTGTTGACAAGTTGTAGATGTGTCGGGCCATCGTTTCAGCCAAAATCTGAATGTTCCTTCTCAGTTTCGGCAAACTAACTTGTTCTCTGTAAAATAAGTGCAACACATTAAATTGAAAACCAGGCAGGAAAATATCATATAAAGAAATAGATATGACAGGGAGATTCATTTTGTTGCAGTGCCATACTACTTCTTGCTGATGTGTATATAACCATTTGGTTTTATTACTTTAACTAATTTTATTTCTCTACTACTTGATTCAAAACAAAATGTTAAGACATTTAATAATAAACCCATATCTATTTTGATTCCCCCATTTAAAAAAACAAACATAAAAAAATATTACTACTCAGAACTTGTACTATTATCGGAGCACATTTATACCTACAAAATAATATATTTATTTATTATGTTTTAAGTAATGTTTTCCGATTTCCCCCAAAATTTATGATTTCAAAGACGACAGCTTCACTGCATCAAGGGGGTGGTAGGGTGCTCGCTTGATGCACAATTGGTGTGGGATTGATCCCTGTCCGTGGGCCCATTGGGCTATTTCTTGTTCCAGCCAATGCACCACAACTGGTATATCAAAGGCTGTGGTATGTACTACCCTGTCTGTGGGATGGTGCATATAAAAGATCCCTTGCTGTTAATCGAAAAGAGTAGCTCATGAAGTGGTGACAGTGGGTTTCCTCTCTCTATATCTGTGTGGTCCTAAAACGATATGTCTGACGCCATATAACTGTAAATAAAATCTTTGAGTGCTTCGTTAAATAAAAAATTTCCTTCTATCACCGTATGATGAAAGATGACTAACTTGGTATCGAGTATGGATGCTCGCTCCGGAGACTTGTGGGTGTCCAGTCTGGACAGAGTGAAGGCCGGAAGTCGCTTGATGCTGAATCGCTCGTGTTCCCACGCCAACATCTCATCAGCAAGATTGATCTTCTTGTGCACGAGTTTAAACTCCACCTCCGGGAAGTGAGATTTGGTTATTTCCTCCAAGTGCTAGAAGAAAATAAACAGAAAATAATTGTACGTAGTCATATCATGTATATACTCATTTCTGTGAGATTTGGTTATTTCCTCCAAGTGCTAGAAGAAAATAAACAGAAAATAATTTTACGTAGTCATATCATGTATATACTCATTTCTGTGAGATTTGGTTATTTCCTCCAAGTGCTAGAAGAAAATAAACAGAAAATAATTTTACGTAGTCATATCATGTATATACTCATTTCTGTGAGATTTGGTTATTTCCTCCAAGTGCTAGAAGAAAATAAACAGAAAATAATTTTACGTAGTCATATCATGTATATACTCATTTCTGTGAGATTTGCTTATTTCCTCCAAGTGCTAGAAGAAAATAAACAGAAAATAATTTTACGTAGTCATATCATGTATATACTCATTTCTGTGAGATTTGGTTATTTCCTCCAAGTGCTAGAAGAAAATAAACAGAAAATAATTTTACGTAGTCATATCATGTATATACTCATTTCTGTGAGATTTGGTTATTTCCTCCAAGTGCTAGAAGAAAATAAACAAAAAATAATTGTACATAGTTATATCATGTATTTACTCATTTCTGTAATCACATTCTTCCTCCACTAGTTATAAAATGTCTTAAACTATAGTCTTTTCCAGGAAAAGCGGATGGTCACTTGTGCTCCCCCCTCCACACTAGACTGGACAGTTTTAAGTGAGCAGCAAAGAGATCACCGTAAAATAATATTTAAAAAAAACAAAAAACAAAAACCAGTTTGAAGCTTCATGTGATTGCTTACATACAACCATTTGAGAACAGTGATCTTTAGCTTTATGTTAAAATTACCAAATGTTTGATATCCAATAGCCAGTGCTTAATAAATCAATTTGCTCTAGTGGTGTTGTTAAACAAAACAAACATTTATTGTAGTGGACTCCTGCATCCCACCTACTTTACCTCTTTAGAATATAAGCGGCAGAAATTTGACAAGACTTTTTCGCTCCTTTAAGTAACAATTGATAAATATATTATGTAAAACCTTAAAATTGTGACCCACCTTTAGGAATATCCCACCAGCACTCTCTTCCTTGGGTGGCTTAGAGACATGGAGTCGCAGCTGGTCTGTGGAACCAATGGTGTCCAGACACAAGACATACGCCACGTCCAACATCAGGCTGCTTTCTGTAACAGAGCTACATTCAGTTAATTTAATGCGCAAACGAAAAATGTTATGCTAAACTAGATTTGCATGAATGACATGCGAACGAAACGATTATTCTCACAATTTTCAGAAACCTGTGAAAAAAAGAAAGAAATGTTTTATTTAACGACACACTCAACACATTTTATTTACGGTTATATGGCGTCAGACATATGGTTAAGGACCACAGATGTTGAGAGGAAACCCGCTGTCGCCACTACATGGGCTACTCTTTCCAACTAGCAGCAAGGGATCTTTTATTTGCGCTTCCCACAGGCAGGATAACACAAACCATGGCCTTTGTTGAACCAGTTATGGATCACTGGTCGGTGCAAGTGCTTTACACCTACCCATTGAGCCTTGCGGAGCACTCACTCAGGGTTTGTATGTGTAATCAGTGTTTCTGCCAGAAAGAAATTTTTGGGTATGGCTCTATGGAACTGAATGCAACCACAGTCAACAGAAAGAAAACAGGTTAAATTTAGGGTTAGGGTTAAAAAAATCATACAGTAATGATAAGAGTAATTGATTTTATGAAAATGTTAACTTTAAAAATAAAATCTGTAAAAAAATCTGGGTATGGCGCCATACCCATTTTACACTCTGGCAGAAATCCTGGTAATACGTATGTGTATAATACAAATTTATGAAACTACAGTGTCACGGTACTAAATATAACGTCATTACGATTTGGCAAAGAAACAAAATGACGTCATGTAGTTTGAAGAGTTCTCCATTTTGGATGTAAATTTATAACAAAATGTCATTTTAATGCAATTCATTATATATGTTTTTAACAGAATAAAGAGAACTTTTGTTTTTGAACATTATCAGTGAACATGATTAAACTACATGTACATGCATGCATGTCCAAAATAAAGGCTTTTAGAGCAACAATAGCTGAGGTAATAAATAGAATAACAAACTCGGTACCAGTTATTATCAAATTTATGTCACTCATGAAATAATTTTCATTTGTCACTCGCTAAAGCTCTTGACAACCTAAAATTATTTCACTTGGGACATAAATTTGATGATAACTGGTAACTTGTTTATTATCCTCTAATATACACATCAACCAATTGTCTTTTATTCAAATACAAGATCTGCACACTGCGAATAATGATATGAACAGTAATCAGAAATGGTCTTAAATATAAAAAACATAATGGTAATTTGTTACAGTAACGTTTTAAAATTTACACTACACTTTTTTAAAGAATGTTATGTGCATTAATATGGGTATAAAACTTATAATTAAAAAAAAAGAAAAGTGTTTCATCTTTATTCATTAGTTATACATGTACTCTATACATGTATATGGCATTGATAAACCTTCTTTTCAGCACACATTACCCTGATTCTCAAAGTTGTCCTCGATCCACTTTTTGGTTCCCTGATAGTTGAACTTGCCAGCTCCCGTCAGCAAAAAGACTAAATTATATCTGTGAACTGATTAAGAAAATACATTTTCTTTTTACATGAATAAAAATTAGGAAAGGCTTTTAAACTGAATATTAGATCTATGGTGGAAGATAAAGGAGAACAAGTGCTTGTAGCAGTTATCATTATCATTATTATTTATTTTTATTTTTTAACAGATACACATGTACTAATAAAACTAAAAATTAAAAAAAAGGTGTTTTATAGGTTAACTAGACACAAATTATACTTTTAAGATGCCCTTATTCTTAGAGTTAAAGTTTGTTTTGTTTAACAACACCACTGGCACACAATCATCGGTTACTGAATGTCAAACATTTGATAATTCTAACACATAGTCATCAGAGGAAACCTGCTACATTTTCCCTAATGCATCAAAGGATCTCTTATATGCACTTTCTCACAGACAGAAAAGCACACACCACGGCCTTTGTCCAATTGTGGTGCACTGGTTGTAACTAGAAAAAACCCAATCAGTTGAATGGATAAAACAGAAATAAATAAATATATAGAGGTTATTACCAAAGTGTTTTTCGGTATCGTCAATATTAGGAATAAAAATTGTATTATGCGAGCCTCTGGCGAGCATAATACATTATTTTTATTCCTAATATATGATACTGACGATACCGAAATACACAAGGGTAATAATCTCTTTATCTTATAAGCTCAAACTTAATACAATGTATTTTTGTTAACTGTACACACAACTTTAATTCCAGTCCGCCATTCAAATGACGTAAGAATATGTGGCGCGGTGTATTTTTGAATAGAAATGATGTCATTTTGGATGTCCTTACATCAAAATAAAGTTATGCCTAACGTTTTTTATTTTCTGAACGCTGGACAGCTTTCAGTGTCAAATTGCCATTGAAATGTTTTTATTTGATGACTATGAATGCATACGTCAATCACGGAGTGTCACTCAAGTATGTTTGCTTAAATGTCAATAAACCTAGTGCCGAGACCTCGACTAATTTACATCTAATTTGCAAAGTTATCAAATTCTCAAAGTATGTGATCTGAAAAATATCACATACTTTGATTGCACTGAAAATGTAAGATATTATATGATAAATATATATATATATATATATAATTTTGTTTAATATATGCACTGTAAATAATGTTAATAAAGCAGTCTATTGCACTTGCGACACCAAATATTAATTTTAAAACAGTTAACTATAACTGTAGACAACTTGGATCGTTTTCACTTTTCATGAATACTTAACCTGACCTCAAACTAATGGCATTCCCCCCTTAAGATAGTAGACTGGTCCAAACATCCCAACAGCCAATGAGAAATTAATAAGCTAATCCTGGTGTTTAAAGCCAATAATCAATATAAGATATTTTCCAAGCATGTGTTTTTTTATAGACCTTCTGAGTCCGCAAATTATGGGTATATAAATCAGCAAACAATTGCTTCAGAGCAAGGATACTTGGCATGTGTCCGTGAGTTGGTGTACAGCTTTGAAAACAAGCGTGCCAGTTCAATCAACGCTATCACGCCACTGCCATTGGAATCAGCCCCGAATGACATACCCTGAAAAAGAAAGACAAAAAAGATGGTAAAACTATGGAAAAGACACATTTCTCTTCGTATCAACTGTCCAAATCCATTTGTAGCAGAATAACGACCACGTAGCAGTCAGAAATTTGGGGGCGGGGGATTCCCCAAGAGCCTATTTGCATTCTCTGTTTATTTGAATGCACTTATTTTTAAAAGACCAATGTTGAATCTTCTTCTGAAGCAAAATGCATCCTCCTCTAAATTTTATGACGTAAATTGCTGTTTATAAACGTTTGTTTGATGCCGACAGGAATGCGGAAGTAAGTAATGGCAAATATGCCGAATTATGAATTGTTGTTACTGTGCACTAGTTGTCGTGGGTACTAGTATTCCTGAAGGTGTGAAGATCGGTTATTTTCTACACCTTATCACTGTTGTTAAATATCCCTTTTATATAATAGTAAACATTTACTGTGAGTCAGTGTGACTGCTTAATACAAGTACTTTAGCGATTTGGGATCCGATTTGTGTGGCCGCTGGCTGCGTTAGACAGGTGACCGCTTATTACAAGTGCATTTACAGTATAAATCATTTGGGAGGGAAAAAAGTGGCTGCTTAAGGCAGTGACCGCTGAATACAGGTGGCCACTAGGACAGGTTTGACTGTATTTATAAAAAAAAAATTAAGTTAAAATATGTGGGTAACAATTATACATTTGACAATGTGGTTTTTGTCAAAACTGAATCCAGTAGTCAGAAGTTTAATGGTGCTATTTAAACAAAAGTACGAACCGGAGCGATGCCTGATGCATCGTAATGAGCAGCAACAATCACAGTTGGCAGCTGTTCTTCAATACCCTTTCCCGACAAGTGTCCCTGAAAACAAAGAAAAACACAATGTTTAAAATACTACCAAGTTACAGTTTGCAGGGCTTCTTGAATGTTTATAAAATCAACTAGCCATGGGATCAGAGATTTTAAATATTTACTAGCCACGATAAAAAATTCACTAGCCCTACTTTACTTTTAAGTTAAAACAATTTTACTAAATAATAGTAATAATTGGATAGGTCACTTTTAAGAGGGAGAGATAAAGCTTAAAAATACTAACATTGGGAGTAGGGCGAGAGCAGGATATTCAAATTTACAAAACAGACTTAACTGCAACATTTGACTTTTTTTTTCTTTTTCTGTTCACTTTCCGTCAGGCATGGCAATAGTAGTTATTTACTAGCCAAACATTGAACATCACTAACCATGGGAGTGGGGCTACCATAATCTAGAACCCATGCAGTTTGTTTTGTTTAAAACAGGGTTCGACAACTCCAGCTTGTGAATATTTGGTCTGGGCTAGTGGCAATTATCAACTACATTACAACAATGTATAATACACAGTTAAACTTTGTTATATTTAATGACACCACTAGAGCACAATGATTTATTAATCATCAGCTATTGGATGTCAAACATTTGGTAATTTTGACATATAATCTTAAGAGAGGTTACCTGGTACATTTTTCCATTAGTAGCAGGAATCTTTTATATGCACTATCCCAGAGTTCGACAAATCCGCTAGCCCGACGCCCGTGGCTAGTGGTTTTTACGTTCGGGCTAGTGAGAAACGCAAAACCAGTAGCCCGCAGGGGCTACTGGTTTCCCCCCTCCTCTTGTCATCGCTCGATCGTGGGTTTTTTCTTTCTTTCTTTCTTTTTCTCTCGGCTGAAATTTCGTTTAATAAATTTGATTGTGACGTTTGTCATCGAATAATATCAACAACGCAATCAGTATATAATAATAATCCACTTGAGCTAGGTCTGCAAACTGCAGTAACATGCTATCTCTACATCGTCACAGTTACAGCATGCATTGTTTACCTTTCCCTTTCAAGTTTCTGGCACAGGAAATAAAGTCTAATGACATGCGTGTTTTGATTGGTTAGACACGTCACGTGGTAGTTAATCTTGCACATATGTTTTAGGCTAAGAACTTGGAAATCGCCAATCGCGACGACAGGTTAATCTCAATCAAATAAACCCCAGCCATGCTTTGAATTTCAGTGTTTGTCTTGTTTACCTATTGTTTTCTAATTTAACATTTCGCTAACATGTGGTTATCGGCAATCAGGAAAACAATTTACTTTAATGGTAACCGCATATGCAATGACTCGGCTTGGCCTATTACGTGTAGCGGTTTGGATAATACGTCACAGCTGCCGATACAAGATAATACCTTTTTTGTTCCTCAATTAACAACGGATTAGATGTCGCCGTTATATTCTTTTGATATCGGTCTGACACGGAATAATGCCCTGTATTTGGCATCACCGTTCCTGGCGACATAAATAGTAGGCCCTAAATATATAACCAACTTGGCCTACCAAACCCGCCCCGGAGTCGGTCACTGGCGAAGTCGGAGGCTGAATCCGGGGCGGACGTGCCTGAACCCTTGTGGATAGGGGCACGTTAATAGAGTTTCCCAGTTCCCAGGCCTACCAAATACACTGATCCATCTATTACCGTGTGTCACACTGTCGTACCCTCATTTAAATTTAATTATTTTGATAGTGTGTTTAGATACCAACCAAGAGTTTGCTCAATTATTTTTCCCTGGGGGAAGGGCAAAAACGAAAACGGGACAATGACGATGGATCACACTTGACAAAAGACAAAACGTACGACACGACAAAAAACTGAAAGTTACAACATGATTTAAGTGTTTGTTTTATTTTACTGTTATACTCGTAAATGTGTAATGTTACAAAAATTATATAAAAATCCAGTTATAATTGATCAGGAATTTGGGCTAGTGCTTTATAGTGGTGGGCTAGTGGTTTTCACAAACCCACTAGCCCTGTGGCTAGTGAATTTTCAAAATATTTGTCATACTCTGACTATCCCACAAGATAGGATAGCACATACCACAGCCTTTGATATACCAGTCGTGGTGCACTGGTTGGAACAAGAAATAGCCCAGGTACAATACATAGAGCCGTAACCAAAACTTCTGAGAGAGCTAACGACTTTCTCAAACATTTGTCGAACACCGTTTACCATCACCACTAGAGTACATTCAGAACTAGTGCTGGGTAAGCAAAACATTCCCCTAAATTGTCTTTTAAACTTTAAAAAATGCAGAAATCAAGTTTTTTTTTTTTTTAAATGTCAATTATTACACGGAATTATTTCGCCAAATTTAAAATAAAATTCGCCAACTACTTTCAAAATAAGCAATTGGCGAATTGGCAAATGCTAGAGCTAGCCCTAACATTGATCACTTAATCACTGGCTACGGGATGCAGGCCATAATCTTGCCAGTGAAATCAGTGGGGTTTTTTCGCTGAAAGTCAGCTCAAGTCGCCAAGTTATTAGCAGAAGTGACAGGTCGAAGTCGCCGTAATAATCTGGACCTAATCCGATTCCACAAATGAAATCACACAATAGACATCAAGACCCTGACTTGTTTATTGTCAAAGCTCACTTGGCACATTGTATGTCGGACAGTGTTTTTACTTTGGTGCCAGACTGTATCCTCCAATAACGTGAATCGGACTTGTACTACTTAATAGTATCACATTTTTAATAAAACATACAACTCTGTTGTTTAAATTTTATTACCAGAAGTAGTATTTTATGTGGAAATATTAAGATTAGAACAGAATGTAAAATTCTGAATTGTTTTTAAACATGGAAATATTACGAAATGTACCAGTAAATGTTCACTTAGCCTTTTTATGAAACTTCTCCCCTTTCTTCTGGGAAGAGAGAAGTCACTTCTACTTTTTCAATTCTAGATTAGGACCTGTGGAATTCAAACATTTATCCAGCGATAATGTTTATAAACAAAAATTGCCACTGGAAAAGCTCCAGACCTAAAGTAATTGTCATTGGTGCTGCCATTAAGTTTGAGCCCTGA
This sequence comes from Gigantopelta aegis, assembly GCF_016097555.1. Lineage (NCBI taxonomy): Eukaryota > Metazoa > Mollusca > Gastropoda > Neomphalida > Peltospiridae > Gigantopelta > Gigantopelta aegis. The sequence continues at coordinate 6,352,764 of NC_054700.1, read as the reverse complement.
ATTAAATATGTACGTGTTGCTGCTTTTTGTCGATCATATTAAATACTGAGTTTATGTTATTACCTGTAGAGTGACTATCTGAAAATCTGGCATAGACTTGGCTTGCGGCCCATTGACATACATCTGGAAACCATTCGCTGTAGCAGCTCCAAGCAAAGCTGAAAAAAGCCCAGAAACAAAATAAGAACACAGCATGTAGCATAATAATACATGAACCATATGGTGAACTACACAGGGTTCATACACTTCAAATATTTTCATTTTCCAAGACTTTTAAGCACTATTTTGGTTAATTTTCCAGATTGTTTTTTTTTTTAACCTTTTTTTAGGAGTCTAAATATATTACCTGTAAAGGAATGTTGTTTAACAACACCCTAATACATTGTTTATTCAGTGATTGTCATGTCTCAAACATAAGCTACAACTAATCTAGATATATTCCTTGGAATCGATGAGTAACAGTCATTAAATGTATAAAACTGCAGTGTAGCCAAGGAATTTTATACTAAATTTATAACGGTTATACATCTAAAAATTCAGAACTTTTAAAATAAATTTTTATAATTACAAACACAACTTATTTAGTTAAAAATACACATAATCTGAATGAAAAAACCCGTAATATGTGATCAGCGCCATATCTTTACACAATGCAGAGTTAAATGGGCATTTGGCAAAAGAGTGTTTTAAAAAGTGTTTCTAAACCCTTTCCATGACCTGTTTTAAGAGTATGTACTGTATTTGACCGGAAATAAGCCCATGTCTTTGAATAAGCCCACCTCCGTTTTGATAGCATTTAAGAAATTAGGCCCTCGTTCGTAAATAAGCCCACCCCCAACTTCGTCACCTTATAAATAACATGAAATTGCAAGTTTGCTCAAAGTTCATTTAAAAGGTCATACCTCCTGCAGATAATTAAACACAAATGTAACACAATATTTTACCACCAGTGAGATTTAGCAGTCTAACAATAACAGTGTGTAACATTGTTTTCAATTTCATGCCTGCAGTATTTCTCTGAAGTATCCAAGCCAAGTATGAACTAAAAACCAGTGTCTATTTTTACCACCACACTGGGTCCGCAGTTAATGCTAATTAAGCAAATACCGTATTCTGATTGACTAAGAACAATGACCTTAGATTGACAATTCTTTGCAGTGTAAGCTAGCTGCCCGTGTCAGCAACGTGTGTATAGGCTATTGAGTTTGTTGTTAATTGCTGTTGTTTTAAGTCTTCTCAGCATTAAATTTTGGATGTAAATAAACAGCACTGGTAAGTAATTGTAACATAGAAGGTGTGTTTCTGATAATTAGATACTAGTAAAAAAAAAAAATTTTTAATTAATAAACAATTATTATTTATTAATAACAAATGGAACACTAATTAATAGATGTGCTACTGGACGTTTTTTGTTTTTTCTCCTAGTTCATTTAAATATTGTTATTTATTTTAATTATTATTATTAAAAAAAAATTCAACAAAACTGGCCCCTTGTCTGGGAATAAGCCCACCCCATGCCAAGCTCACAATGAGTTGTCTTGGCCCCCTGGGCTTATTTCCGGTCAAATACGGTAATGACAACCCATTTTATATTATGACATCATTTTGTGAAATTTATATAAGATTAACATTCAGGTGGGGTTTTTTTTTTAAATATTGTTCAACCAAAATAGAGTTCATCATATAACAGCAGAAATTTTCTAATTATATTTTAAACCCCACAGAAGACGATGTCTGCATACCTTCCCAAGCTGTTGGTGCCTGGTCCCCGGAGCCTCCTAGCTGGATATCGTTGTAGATATCCCTCAATACCGGAGTCTCGTACAGGAAGTAGACAGGCAAGCTCGTCTCTTCTGACAGGAGATCACGCTCCAGTGACTGAAGATGCTACAAAACCACAAACATTCAACAGGATTCAGCATAATTATACTGGGATCAATTGCACAAAACATAGTATGACTAGTTCTGCACATAAATTTAAATATACAACTAAATCACCCAGGACTAGCTCTGGGTGAGGGAAAAAGTTCAACTAAATATCAATTATACTGTTAAACATTTCAGAAACCCAGTATTTACATTATCAGTACTAACAGTTCAGAACTGTGTTAAAATGTATTAATAACATCCCCTGCAATTAAGAAAATGTCCACAGTAAAAAATCAACAAGCCATTGACAAAAAGAAATGAATATAGTCCAAAGCAAAAAAAAAGTGCTGTGGAGAATTTCAAACTCCACAGCATTGCCGATTGCCGTGGGCAATTGCAGGGGTTGATTAACAAACCTTTTTCTCTTCGTCTGTGAGATCGGAAAGAATCTCGGGCAGGAGAATGAGCAGAGCTCCAGCGTTCTGTGTCAACAAGTCTCGGAACTTGGGCATCGTCACCTCGCGCAGCTGAGCCACCACACACCGTCTTGTCAACATCTTGGCATCCATGGGACGCACCTCCATATTTACGAGAGAGTTACGACATCCTGAATAGATTAATTTAAAAACAGATTTATTTTATATACATACATTCACCATAAATGTATTTACAGACCTGTACAAATTACAAGACATGTATAACATGTAATGGTAAATATAGAAATCGTGGATAGGAAAGTACAGTATTTAGTGATATTCCATAATCAATTATAATAAAAAAAACTGATCAGTTTAGCTCTAGTAATGCGATGATCGATTATAAAAATCCATTGACGAAAGACAAGACGGCCCCCTCCCCACCCCACCCCATGCTAAAATCCTGCACATGCGACGATGCGTCTGAATACTGTAAATAGAATGTGCTACTTGACCATATAATATATATGCCTTTTTATCATTTTTTAAACATAATAATTAATGGATAAGTAAACATCTTAGTAAACTAATTATTACCATAAGATGATCCTTGGAGGTCAAATTGTTGCATTCTAAAAACTGTGAATTCTTGGGCTGCATTTGCTGGGCTAACTGGTGAAATCAGAATAAAAATTGGAACGAAAAACAGAAAAGAAAAAGGAAAACTACTCTTGAACATCTCCAACACCTCTGCCGCTGCATCAAACCACATTTTTGTTGGTTTTTGTACCGATGCACGCCAACAAAAATGTTATAAACGAGTTTTTATATAAACCGGAAGTAACAACACACATGGATTTTTCTGCGTCTTCCGGTAAGTGTTGTCGTTGGTCCTACATCCCTCCCATTGTACATTTAAAAAGGTTAAAATATGTTTTGTTTAACGACACTATCGCAAACTGTAGGGGGGCAGGCCCCTGCCCCCCCCCCCCCTAGATGCGCCTCTGAAAGGACCCACATAAAGGACCGACCACGCATAAAGCAAGCACTTTACCTCTCGGCTACGTCCCGCCTTTATTAATTAAAATTTAAACGTACCCATAACAGGCGTTTTGAAAAAAGTAAAAAGAAAAGGAAAAAAAGAAGAACTTATGTTTAGACCCAAAATGTGTGTGTGTGTGTGTGTGTGTGTGTGTGTGTGTGTGTGTGTGTGTTATAGGTTAGCGGATCTATAATTATTTAATTGGTGGGGCTGTAACATTAATGTAATGCAAAATTAATTAGCTGACCAAAAATTAAGCATGTGTGTGTGGCGCGCGCGCGCGCGTGCGCGTGTGTGTATGTATGTGTGTGTACGTGTGTGGCTCCCTCGAGTGTGTTAGTGTACACAGCCGTGTAGTATAAAAAAATAGAAACAGCAACGTCGACCTATCATCAATAAAGTTAAACAAATTGGAATACTCGTAAGGGTAATATTAACAAAAATAACCAGATAAAAACATTTATGTTAGGTGCAGTTTCATGAAGTTAATTTCAACAGATTCGATTAGCGGTGTGAAATTAAAGCATATCGCTACAATTAGCTTAACTGACTAAATTATGCATTTTATTCCATTGCCTTTTAAATAGTCCATTGTATTTTATCTTAGCAGCAGAGATGTCACGGGGATCCTATAATATCCGTAACTGAATAAAACACGATTATCCAAATATCTCTCCTAACTGTATATCTATTAGATCTCTCTGTAACGGGCAGTCCAATACCCGCGTGGCTCGTCTCTAGGTATGATCAGAGATAAGATCTTATATAAAGTATATATAATATAGCACGTTTAGTTCACTAGAAAACATAATACACTTTGGAATCTGTATTAACCTTACGCGGACAAATATATTTGCCGCAGTTAATTACTTACAACAATAATATAATAACAACCCAGAACTAATCACTTAATTAGTTAATCACTAGGTGTCTAGTTTACACAATATTCTAATCACTTCACCGTGACACAACACCCACACGTGTGATAATTGAGAAACGCTTCCAGGGGAACTTAATTAATAAAGGAATTACAACTCTATTCCTAACTTGGTTAATTTTTAATTAACCCTTAACTACTCATTCAGTAACCTTATAATACAGAATTAATACTGGTACCTATCACAATAAAGACAATAACATACAGTTTACCTAGGTCCTCTAGGATGACCGGCTAAACTTTATATTTTTAGAACAGTGAAGCCTACAATTTACTTCGTCAGTTACCGGAAACACTGTCTAAATAATATTGGTATAATACAGTATTAAAATATTTAAAGTCACATCAATCACATCAAGGTTATACAACAGAGCAGAAATATATATTTACCAAGTCCAAACGGACTAACGTTCCCTGGAAGCCTTCCAATATGTTTCTCCCTGATATCTCTAAAACCCTAGCTATTTATTATAAAAGCCGAATATCGCCTGGGGGCACATCGCGGTGCCGAATACCTACAAGTCGTATTTCCACAGCGACCAAAACGGCAATTTTCCTTAGATGGCCAGACTTGCTGACGTCTAGTCGCCAAAATCACGG
>NC_054700.1:6337900-6340400 GCF_016097555.1 Gigantopelta aegis | reverse complement strand
CCCTGTCTACTTTGTAAAGCAGCATCCGGGTTTTTCTTGAGTTCCGCGTCATAGTCCGCCATCTTGGCGACACACCCGACTCCTTCAGGATTCCCGTATCTATTGACGACGACTCCTTCCTCCGGCTTGTGCTTATTTTTCAGGTCGACCCTGATGGCGTCACGCGACGCCATGGACGGACATTCGTCGAAGTAGTTGTATGGGAGAAGGACGAAGCCGAGATGGGCGCCGGGAGTTGGAGTCACCGGCAGGTCCTCCGTGTGTGGGATGTGGTGAACCCCCGTCGATATCCACAGCACGAGGTCCTGCGGAAGAAATAATAAAAACAACTATTAAATGAAATATCCAGCCCCAAGTTCAGCCAGCAAATCTTTTGCTCACGTTCGTGAACTATTTGATTGGTTCTCAACGTAGCCATTTGGATGACCGTGAAGCGCATAAACCAGTCTAGCGGACGCTTTTCTGCTCAGTCTGGTTCCCGGACTCCGACTTTGCTGCCACTGTTACACCAGCACGACACACGGAGGTTTTTTTTTTTAATAACAAAAATCGGAATATATCAGTGTCTGTATAAACAAGTTGTTTGTGGTCGTCTTAATGTTTGTAATTTCGCTGAAACTAGATTTTAATAGCACACACCGTATGTTAGCTTTCAATAATTTCGTACGTACCAAACACTATACAAATGACTTCTACAAACACTAGCACACAACCGGAAATACATTGGATATACAGACACTGGTATTCTAAACAAGAGGATGTATTTAGTATGTACTTTTAGTCACCAAAACCTGGAGCGTAGCCGGAGAGGAAAAAACGCCGAGGAAAAACCCAGACCCGTAGGCCTGAAATAAATATCAGTGTCATGGGAAAAATAAAATAAATTTGGGGAAATTCCAGACGAGGCAAACGCCTCATATGCCTCATGCTGTCTACGCCATTGAAAACAGACTGATAATCAGAAACATCTTACAATGACTGCAAACTCAGGGTTTGCTGCTATTGCAACATGCTCGCGAACAGTATTGCCTTTTTAACATCTTCTATTACATATTTAATGCACTTTCGTAATTAGTATGTCAGTGTCTGTAAATTTTTTATAACACGGTTGTTTACACATGTACGTGTGTTAACAATTTCAAAAGATACGACTGGGTCTGTGACGCGTAAGTTAGCTACAAATGCAACGGCTGTACAGAACTTATAGTCGAAAAAGACGTTAAAATTTGCGTAAAACCTGTTTTTTGAGGATATGTAAGAAATAGAATAATACATTCGTGTCCGTTACATACCATTTATCTCACAACTCGTTGTTTAAAAATGAATCAAACTCGCTTTCGCTCGTTACATACATTTTAAACTTTCTCAATGTTTCCAAATCGGTTAGACAAAATAACTTTGCGCGAGTGGAATCGTTTCAAAGGGCTGCCATGTACCTGATCAGTTATGTTGTCGTTGTCTTCTATAAACCGGTTGAAGTAGACGGTCGGGTCTCGGTTGTCAAACATGGCGTAACAGGAACTGCTCCCGAACTCGTCCTCCTTGTGTTTGGTGACCGCCAGCTGGTACCTCGCCCACGAAACCGCCATCTCGTTGCCGTTGTTCTCGGGAAGCATCTGGTTCGACATCCCTGTCAGGTGAATCCTTGTTCATGAAATGACAGCAGTTAATGAACTTGGTAATAACAAAAATTAAATTAAATAAAACTTGAATTGTAAATTATGTTTTACACTAGCCAGAAACTCCACTGAATGCCATTTGGTGGAATATTTTGGATATAATGACATGCAGTCGCCACGATCACCAACACAAAACAATAAACACACCAAACAAACGAGCAGATATTGTTTTTTGAAAGTTATAGAGTCAATGGAGCTGATTTTATTCAGATTATTTCTAGTAAAGAAAGAAATGTTTTATTTAACGACGCACTCAACACATTCTATTTACGGTTATATGGCGTCAGACATATGGTTAAGGACCACACAGATTTTGAGAGGAAACCCGCTGTTGCCACTACATGGGCTACTCTTTCCGATTAGCAGCAAGGGATCTTTTATTTGCGCTTCCCACAGGCAGAATAGGACAAACTATGGCCTTTGTTGAACCAGTTATGGATCCCTGGTCGTTGCAAGTGGTTTACACCTACCCATTGAGCCTTGTGGAGCACTCACTCAGGGTTTGGAGTCGGTATCTGGATTAAAAATCCCATGCCTGGATCCAAACCCAGTACCTACCAGCCTGTAGAGCGATGGCCTAACCACGACGCCACCGAGGCCGGTCTATTTCTAGTAATACCGGGCGGGACGTAGCCCAGTGGCAAACGCTCGCTCGATGCGCGCTCGGTCTGGGATCGTTCCCTGTCGGTGGGCCCATTGGGCTATTTCTCGTCCCAGCCAGTGCACTACGACTGGTATATCAAAGGCCGTGGTATGTGCTAACCTGTCTGTGTGATGGTGCATATAAAAGATCCCTTGCTACTAATGAAAAAAAAAAGTAG